>NW_020447875.1:1159550-1321539 GCF_003343035.1 Apteryx rowi
GGGGGGAGCGCGCGTGTGTAAGGAGGGCCGGGCGGGGAGGGGGAGCGCTGGCAGGCAGCCAGCTGCCATCAGAATTAGCTCATTGTTCAATATAACCAGCACTGGCAACCAAAACCCAGCCCGAGAGAGAGACTTTCCCCCAGCCACCCCCACCCCTTTTTTCTTTTTTCTCCAAGGCTGCACTTTGGAAGAGGTGCAGTCATTCTTCCCCACACCCCCTACCCTCTCTCCACTCCCCCAACTATAAATTCCCTTCTGTAGCATGCTGCCCTTTTTTAATCCACATTTGTGTTTCAGATCATGTAGAAAGGACAGAAAGTGAGCAGGGAGCGGGGGCTTTTGTCTGTAAGTATATGCAATTCCAATCCACAGATTTTTTTTTATTATTAATTCTCTCTCTCTTTCTTTGTTTCTTTTCATTTCCTTTTGCCCTTAGCTGGACTTTGCTGCAGCTTGCCTTCCCCCCTCTCGGTGCACGTTTCCAAGCAGGCTTTCTTAAAGAAGATGAGAAACGTGCAGTATATATATTTAACTCTTTATCTTTATGCTTTAAGGCTGGATTTCTAGGCTGGGGCTTTTTCTGCACACATTCAAGGGGAGATGTGAAGTGGTTTTCTAAAACTGGCTAGTTTTTTTCCTTTTTTTCTTTTTTTTTTTTGCTTTTGCACTCCAAAGACACCAAAATGCATTTTTGAACTTAACGCACTTTGCTTTTTTAGCATGCATGTAAGGCTCTTGGATTGGTTTTTCGTCTCTTTTCTTCTCCCTTGCAAAACGAATCTCCCTCTTCTCCGCTCTGACACTGGATTCCTCTCAGGCTGCTGGGGTTTATTTTTAGAAAGCAGTCATTCTTGCAACAGCCTTCTGCATTTTTGCATGTGCAGCAGTTAAATTTTGGGTGGTTCTTTTGAAAAAAACAAAACAAAACAAACGTGTTTTGGTGTACATTTAGTGATGTGCTTTCTTCCAAATGTTTCTATGTACATCTATAGGTATATGAGTTTGCAATTTTATATCCAGTATGTATGTATGTGTTTGTGTGTAAACATATGACCCATACCTATTTATATTTCATACATTCACACTATAGGTAAGAAATATATAATCAGTAGAAGAGAACTTTATTTTTTGTCACCAGATGAAAACTGATAAAGGAGGTATGCTACAAATACAGTCAATTAAGAGGGTAATAATTTGAGGTACCATTTAAATGAGATGGCACCTACTCCTCTTTTTTTTTTTTCCCTCCCTATTTAAAATAGGTGTGTGGTGTGTGTGGAATAAAGGGAGAGAGAAAACTGGAGGTTATGTAATGCAGTGCCATTTCCAAAAATACCTACTCTCTGAGCCATTGCATTGTGAAAGCCTGACRCTATTATACTTGTTTCTTGATTGCAAAAAAATACACATTGTACCATGCCCAGGAACAATGGACCACCTTTACAGTAAGCATAGGATGATGGATATTTGTCCTGGCTGATTTTTTAAGTGTGTTAACCAGTAGGTATTGTGCTCTTCAGATATGTACCAAGTGCTAAGAATAGTGTAGGGCTTTGCAAATCCAGGTACCAGGGATTCCTTTGTCCTATATTTAAGCCTACAGACCACTGAAGTGCAGAGAAGCGTGATATATAAGTGTACATGTGGTTAGAATAATTTGCATGACTTTAATCTTAACCACTGAAGTTTATACTTGGCTCATTCACTATTATGCTGGCAAAAAGCCTTTTAAATGTTGCGACAGTTGGACTTATAGGATTTTTTTCATTTTTTTTCATCTTTTTTAAATTGTTTTCAGATTGTTCTCCTTGTGCTACTTGAGAGAAACTGCAGTCCCAAGACTTAACAGAATCTAAAAATGGTAAGAATTAGTTGCTTTAGAAAAGAATCAGTAATTTTTTTTAATATAAATGCAAGCCTTCTTTCCCCATCCCCAACACCCATTTATAAATACGACCTATATTAGACATACTTTGTGAGATTATGGGGATTTGTCAGACAATGACTGATGTACTCTGAAAACCTCCGTATATTGGATCTTTGATTTTTATGCATTTTTTTGAATAAAAAAATGAAATCCCTCTTTGTGCAGTAAGGCTTATTTAATTGAAACAAAAAGTGTTTAGAATATTATGAAAAATACACATCATAGCACACATAGGAATACATATAGACAAAGCAGTATCCAATAATTCCACTTGTCCGTCTTCCCTCCCTCCCCAAAAAAGAAGAARTAGGTCATTGCACTTAGTATATGAAACAGATTTAATGTTGTTCTGTGAGGGAAGTACATAAAATGCAAACTAATTTTTTTTATTATTTAGTAAATTTTCAGAATGCTATCCTTTCTTTGTGGTAGGGATCTGTTTCAGAAAAAAAGGCTAGGCCTCAGCCTGACTGAACTTACAAGCACTTAGTTGGAATGTATTTTTTGAACAGTATTGCAACAATTATCCATTTACTTCACTACTGATTGTGTTTATATTTTTACTGGCTTATAGCTTATTTGTTATAATATGAGATACTATTGCTGATGTACCTAATTTTAAGGATGAACATATTATGCTAAACAGTCTCTGAATATGGTATTCTCTGAGAAAGGTTATGTGCCTCAGAGTCAGCAGGACAAAGAAAATAATTTTTATTTAAAGGGTAGGTAAAACAGGCAGAATTAGATTTGATTATATATGGAGACATATAGCATTTTTGATTGAAGATGCAGCTATTATTGAACTATGTCTGAATACACATATTCACATAAATGTGATATACATTGGTTGCTACATCATACCACTTTTATAGTCAAAAATCTGCTGATTTATACTAGCAGCAATAGCTAGTCTGAAGTAGCTTTGCATAGGGAGTGCATTGGCACAAAGTATTTCCCAAAGTGTGAGGCTCTCAAGGACATATTCTTATAAAGGTGGGGTTAAAGTAATTGCATAAATTATTTTATGCTTGTCTGCGTCTTTGGAGTTGTTTTGATGGGGGCGGGGTGAAGCAAAGAACATTTAAAAGTAAGAAAATATGTAATCTCTCATAAGACCTTTTTTCTTTTTGGCTCCTTGTTTTATATCGTTCCTATCTGCAGAAATAAATTTGCAAATTCTGGAGTTTTAGTCTATTCTGGAACCTACTTTTATCAAAATGCTTTGCTCATCTGTATATAAATGAATAGCTGGGGGTGGGGAATTAAAAGGGAAATGATTCATTTAAGCTGTGAATAGAAATCATGTTAAAATACATTCTGTTCACACAACTGTGGAATATTGGATAAGGAGGCAACTGTTTTCCTACCAACACCAAGGTGACAATCAGCCCACATTTTGAGATAGTATGCAGGCTGTTATGTGCAATATATGACTATCTATGGAACAAAAGATTATTTTAAGTTTTGTTAGGCATAAAATAGCCGTTGATTTTTACCAGCAGATGGTTCTATAAATCTAGCAAGGTTCCCGTAGTAGTCAGTGAAATCAGTTTTTGTAAAGCCAGCTTGTAGGCCAAAACATAAAATACAACTTGGAACCATCCAAATGCAGAAAATCAAATGTAATTACCCATCTTTTTATTTTTTCTATTGTTAGTTCTGCAGTGTGAGATAAATTAAAATCTTATTTGGCTGTTCTTGAAAAGTTTTGTATTTGTTCTGAAAATCCTTAATTCCACTTTATTTTTTTTTTGGTTGTTGATCAGAATTTCAATCTAAGAAAGACTAGATTTTTCCCCAGCTTACAGGGTTGCTTAAGATGAGAGACTTGGCAGAACTTCTTCCCCTACCACCACCACCCTTCCCTTTCTTCCCCCCCCCCCCCCCCCCCGCCTTTACTTTTGGCACAATAACACTGAATGTAATGAAGTCAGACCACTGACATACTTTCCTTGCAGCAGTGGACACACTTGTCTTTGGCATAGTTCTTGTGTTTATTCTAAGTCTCTCCTTAGCCATTCTAATTTGCAAGAAAAATTCTTCTTTACGTATTTACATAATCAACACTTTCTACACTAAAATCCATAACTGTCAAAGTGTTTACTTTGTTTCTAATATTCCAGCATATGCAAGGGGCTCTAGTCTGCTTTCACTGAAGTCAGGGAGAATTTAGCTGTTACATTTCACCAGGCTGAACTAAACTTTAAAAAAAGGGGAAAAAAATGTACTGTTTATTGCTTTGCTAAACTGAAGGTGTATTAATGATTTAGTTAAGCTTACAGTAAAATTAAAAGTGGTTAGAATGTGCTTGTTGAATGCGAACAAATTAATTCTTGGTTTAACTCCACTGTTTTAACTTCTCAGTTTCTTAATGTTCTTATTCCATAAAGTGTCTCTTAAAGTTCTTACAAGTAAAAACAAACTCCTTAGAAGGTTAGTTTTCAATGCTGCTTCTCCTTTCCCTAGACTTTGAATTATGATTTGCTCATACCTGCTTAATGAATCTTTTTTGGAGCTGTATATGATTTAAATCATAGTAATGTAAAGAGAAATAAAAGGCAAAAGAGTCTACTTTGTTTTCTTATGATAATTTTAACTCATGTATGTTTTGAGCCATCTTGCACAAGAACACCTGACATTTAAGGATCTGTCCTTACTTGTGTAAAATTTATTTGCTTACAAAGTGACCCCTGAAGGAAGAAAGAACCTTTCATATTTCTTTGCAGTGTAAAAAGGCCTGAGATGTTTTTTTTTTTTAATTATTACCTTTATTTGAAATGTTAGAAATTCAGTACACCACCTTCCTGGAAAATGCTGTATGTCGTAACATATGAAGCTAGATTTCACTGCTAATTAAGAAAAGATATGGGTTCTAATTAAAAAAAAAAATGCTGTAATTGTGTTTAAAATGTATTTAGCCTGTGTAATCCAGTCATTGAAATAAAGGCTTTTGTGGGAAGAAATAGAGTAAGGAAGTCTCTTAAGTCCAGTTTTCTGTGACCTCCAAAGAAGACTTTTAGCAAAACCAGAAAATGCAATTTTTTTAAGGTAGACCCTTTTTAAAGAAAGAAATCAAACAGACCTTTTATTCACTTCACAAAGGGGTCTGTGTGTTTGCTTTTAAAAGCACTCAGGTGTGTCCTTTTACCCCTGTTGTTTCCACTGCAGTTCATTTCTGGACTTCAAGTTCAGCACCGAGAGTTTGCAGTGCTGGGGCTAAGGAATTTAAATAGCAGGTTTATCAGTAACTAATAAAAGTGTGTATCACTAAACAGATACATCCTTTATAATTTAATTTTGGCCTACCTGAAAGTAAAGAAACAAAACATATTCTAGAGCAGCTCATTATCTTTCTTCTGACTTCCTGTGATTTGATGGGTTTCTTCTAAAGCACTAGCGCTGTGGAATTGCAGAGGTGTCGTGCCATATAGCTACATCATCCCGGAGCAAAAGACCCCAAAGGGAGGTCAGTGGGCTGAACACTTCCTGTAGTATAACCTTGTCCCAACTGGATCAGTTTTGAGGCTGTTTTATATTTTGCATTCTCTGCATTTTACAGTCTTGCTTGGGAAAAAAAAGAAGAAAAATTGGGATAGTGGCCTCTGAGAGGGAAAAGCAACTGGGGGAAAGGTTTTTTCATTAAGTCAGAGAGAAAGAATTGACAGCCTGCATTTGGATGAAGGGAAAAAATGGCCATCCCATTTCTTTTTTGCATTTCATAGGGAAAAGTATAACATCATTTTAGTTAGGTTAATATGCATATGAGAGAAAGTTTTTATTTAAGATTTCAGCCTGACCTACCCATTAAGAACGTTTTTCCAGTGAGTAATCTGCAGATATGTTTACACATTCTGTAATTTTCTGTCTTCGTAAAATGACTTTATTTTTGTTAGAACAACTGTTCATAGCTTTAGGATAATCTATGGAAACTGGAGACTGGGATTTGTCTGACAGAAGCAGACATTATTACGTGCCTTTTGTATGCTCTGAGGAATAGGAGGAATGAGATATGAGGATGAAGCATTGAGTCCAGCCTAATACTAGATACACACTGGACAAGTGTAACTCCTGGTTCTGGCATGAGAAAGCTTACACTACCTTGTTTCCTGCACCTGGAGCTGAAATTGAATTCTCCCTTGTTCTCCTTTTTGGTAGTTCAGAATTGCGTAAAGCTGTAGGAATAAATTGGATCCAGTTCTGTTTGTGTGTAACCAGGGGCAGAATTTGGTCAAGAAAAGTTATTGAGAGGGATGACAGTTAAGCAGTTTTGGCTGTCTGAATGGGTATTGTGCTTTTTTAGAATGCTTATGTATTGTATATGAAGGATACATTTGATGCAATTTGTCCTACAGTACTTGATTACTGAAAACTTAGGAAGAGGTAAGGCCTTTCCAGCTTACAAAGTAAATAATCAAAAATAAAAACACAGCCTTTTCAATACTTCTGCTAATTCAGCTGTTCAGCTGTGCAGACAAAGCACATTTACTTGATTACAGCTAGAACAATTGGAAGTGGAGTTAAAAAAATCATTTTTGTACAAAGCAGATACTGTGGTTATTTCTGTGGTACAATTCATACGTACATTTAAAAACAAAAGAACTATATATATATGTGTGTGTGTGTGTGTCTACGTAGTCACAAACATCCACACTCAGGCTACTAAAATTTTAGAACTAGGCACCAGCATACTGCATCTGAGCTGGACAGTGTTGACAAGTGGATTGGAAGTTCAAGTGATACTTTGTCTTTTTCCAGGACAAGTCTTTACTAAGCCTTTTTCGCAAAGGCTGAAATATAGGGAAATCAAAAAAATTCACATACCACCTGTAATATTACATGGTTATGACGCTTTGCTTTTTAAGGGTCGGGAGCAAGAGCCCTCAGCAATGAACAGAAATTTTTTTGCATCATCATACTGCTGCCCCACACCTGAGCTCTGATCATTGTGTATATGGCTAAAGAGAGGGGAGAGAGACTACCCCTAGCAGCCCCAAAACAACTTAATAAAATAGGTCAGTTAGACAGTATCATTGACTGGGACAGGATATTTTAATAAAAATACTTTTAAATATTTGTATTTTGTTTTTATTTCAAAGATTTATTCACTCTGATACCTCATTAAACCATATTGGTTGAGGGTGCAATCTGGAAAGGTGCAAAAATGTTCTTTTCAAATGTTTTATGTGGAATGATACTGTGAATCATTGTTTGAGTGTTACATGAAATTCAGTTTAGGCTGCTGGTCTGGCAAATTCACTGTAGCACTACTGAATGAGTCCCTATGTAGATGTTCCTGTGAGGGTTACTGATGTTTCCTTCTGTAAATACTGAATTTAAAAAAAAATCAAGCCTCAAAATATGTAACATTTTTTTCATCTTGCAAGAAGAAGTGTTTCTGGATTAATTTTGTTAACACTAACCTTCTTGTCTATCTATTTGCATAGCATACCTTTGTGGGAATATGTTCAAAAAAGGTTCAAAGAAATTTTGTATATTCTCCCTGAAGGTAGTGTAAGCCTTGGCCTGATGTGCACATTACCAGAAAGAACTCTTGAATTCTTAAAGCATTGATGTTCGGAAAGCACACATTGCCATCGTACAGCTACTCAAAAAGATTAAGTTAGAGAGGAACAAATCTTCCTTCTTTATTTTGACATGAATATATCAGTGATGAATCTTCCAGCATGAAAGGGTGTGAGTTTAAATAATTCTATTGCTGTTGGCAGAAGAAAATCCTGTGGAAATGTGGGTGAATTTTCTTACCATTAGTTTCTCAGCTAAGTAATTAAATAAGAAGAGAAAACAAAACAAAACAAAAAACTTGTCAAGCAAAGTTGTTTTACTGCATGTCTATTGATTAGATAAATCCCAGAACCCATATGTATTTTATTATTTACAACATACATAACATATGATACAGTTTAGATTATGCTTTCATATTTGGAGTAACAGTAAAGCAGTAAACATTAAATGATGGTAGATGTGGGTGATATGGTGACTGTGCAGGTAAATGTACCATAATGCTTTCAAGCACCTGCTACAGTATCATCAGCTGTGGCCATTACATCTCTTTTAATGAGGTAAGTGCTGCCTGTACAATGTGGTTTTGTCTCTCATTTCTGAGGGCACCAGTGGGGYTCTTAGTATTTGCCTGAAATATGCTGGTTGGGCAAGAGGTTGGTATCCTGTGAGGGGTAAGACTTTCATTGCTGAGCTCCTCAGGAAAGTGGTCAGCAGAGGCAGTGTGCTTGCCACCACTTGGAGTATCAGTGTGGATTTCTAGTCATATCTCTGGTATGTGTAAGAAATTTAAGCAAAACTTAAAAAAAATTAATTCAGAGTGGTGTATTAATTCTTTTGTAAGTTGCAGTATACAGGCCACTGATTTAGAAAATTTATAGGAAATTTTAAAAAAACGAAACATGCTTTGGGATTCAGCTTGGTGTCTACCTTTTGTGTCCCCCAAAATTGGAAGTAGGGAGTTGGGAGAGCATGCGGGAGAAGCATCCTTCTGTGCTTTCTCTCTTCTTATTCTTCCTTCAGGATTCCCCTAGTGGCCACTGTTTTTGCTGGTCTTCCCCTTGCAGTATTTGGTCAATGTTGGGTACAAAGCTACCTGAGAAGCTGAGCATGCAGGCTTTGGTCCTGAATTTTGCTGCCATGCTGTGTGTTCACCTAACAGAGACTTGCATCTGCTTCTGCGGCTACTGTCAAGTGTAGATACAAGTAGCTACTAATTAAACATTTCACTACCTAATTGTACTTGAAGAGTCCATGATGAACTCACAAGCACTTGCCTGAAAACTCGAATCCTGTTCTAATTTTCAGGCCTGTTATAGTTGGTTTTCTGTGTGTGCATGTTAATACCTTAAGTAATATAACGAAACCTACCACTGTAGTACACAGGCAAGCAAAATTAAGACAAAAAGGTGTTGGGTGGCATAGGTTTTTGAGTTTGTTTTTCTGGAGGGCTTGTTTAGTTATTTCAATTTCTGCAATGCTTTATAGTTTCAGAGTTCATGCACTGAAATTTTTTGGTGGAATAAGTAGTTTACAGTTGTTTTACTGGTTAATGGAAGTTTCCATACAATATACATTTATTTCCTCTGCTTATTCCAGAAAAATATTTGTGATTCTTTTCCTTTCAAGGAGTGTGATACTCTAGTAAATTTTGTACAGTCACTCAGATGTTGCTTATACATGTTGTAGAAAGTTGTAAATACATACATAAAAGATGAAAATGGTAAATTATATTGTGGATGAAAATAAGAGTGAGTTCTTTGAAGAAGCTGAAGTAGATGAGCCAATGCAGGAGACTACATGGTAGTAGATACTTCAATGTCACCTGAAAAATACAAGCTTTAAGAAGGGTGAAAGAAATTGTGGAAGAAGATGGTTTTATATGAGAAGTTTTGCACTTGAAACCTAGGAAAATTACTTCCAAGGTCACTTGCTGATGTTGTTTAAGGAAGGAGCAGATGACATCCTATTCTGTGAAAGTGACAGAAAGTGAAGAAGTGATGAACAAGGACTGCAAAAAACCCTAATGAATAAGCTTGCTAATTCATCTAGAGCGTGGAGAGGGGAATACAAGAAAAAGCTTACTTGTCTCATTTAGGCTTTTTCATCTCTGTGTGGTTGTGAGCTTGAGTCATCAGATGGGGAGGAATAATATCTTGCCCATGAAAAGGCAGAGCCAGCAAAGGATGCTGATGCGCAGAAGGCAAAGGGAAGTTCAGGTGTGCAATCGTCCTGCCCATACTCTGTCATGTATCAGTTCTTCCTGTGGCAGCAGGAAGCGCCTAGCCAAACAGGTAGGCTAGCTGGGACAGGCCCCATAAGGAAGAGAGCAATTGTATAATTAATTGTTCATCGGTTCTCTCAAACCGTGTGTCTCCATCTGCCTGCTGCATGGAAGTAACCAAATGCTAAATGATTCCTTTTGCTGGTTTTTGAATGTTCATGACACTGATCTGGAAAGCAGCATTGCTAGAAATACCTGCTATCCTGCAGTATATTGAAAATGTGAAGACAGAGACACAAGAGGCTCAAACTTGTGACACAGAGCCATACAAAAAAGCAATCAAGTTCGCCAAGTTGAGAGACCTCACACCTGTTAAGCCAGTTATTCACGATGCTTTTAAATGCTTAATTAAGTTTGCATTTTAACTTGGGAGACTTGTGGTTTCTGATAGTTTAGTATGGAAAGCTTCGACACTGAGACTGTTTCTTAACCAGCCTATCAAGACAGCAGCATCCTATTTAGTCGTGACTACAGCTTCTTAAATATAATAAAGATTCATAAAACTTCAGTCAGTCTTTGAAATAAGGAGCAATGAAGAGCACTCTTGATGTTATACTGGCATTTCCCTCTCCAGAAGATTCAGAAGGCAAAGTTGATTGATGGCAGACTACCATCCAACTAAACTCTGACAAGCAGCAACCATTCAATTGACAGTTGCTGTATGTATTAAATCTTGTGCACTAGGTTTGGAACATGGTGGACATTAATATCATATGCTTTCATAATGTTCCCCTCACTGTTAAAAATAAACTACTGCAGAAGGGAGTGCTAGCTTACCTCTTCCACTGAAGTTAATGATAAAACATGCATTGATCCTAGCACAAGCTTTTCTTCCAATTTTCTTTAAAATGATTTAGTTTTTTTAACAGAATGATTTATCTGATATTCAGGTAGCACTGCAACCAGATTTTTAGTGAAGACTCTTTATGCATCTGGATGGTGATAGTGGGCCATTGGTTTTAAACAGAACTTTTTACTGTAGTAGGAGGCATTGAGGGGATTGAGAAGTGGATAGTGGAATGTGCTGGGAAAAGCCACTGCAGCTCAAACCAGCTGATAACTAAGAAATTCAGATACTGCACAGTAATAACTGTTTCCACTTAGCAGGAACTATGTTATATTTTTGCAAAAGAAAATGCAACAGGAAACAACTGGGAAAGAAAATCTGCCAGACACTTTTAGTGATGCTGGGATCATCCAGAATGGAAATAATCTACAATTTTTCCTCTAGGAGCTTTAATATCATTGATTTACATCACTGCAACATAGAGCTATGGTGATGAAAAATCCCTGAACTATTTTAAAGGAATGTAGGTGTGGAAATGAGGAGCGCTCTCCTGTTCCAGCTATATGGCCTGTCCCCAGGGCAGCATGGTGTGAGGACAGCTTCTGTCCCATCTGYGTTATGCGCTGCTGCAGAATCACGGGCCCTCAGTCCTTGGGACTGCATCAGGGAAGTTTTAGTGTGCTGCAGAATGGAAAAAAGTGCCATGAGAGAAGTGCACTGCCACTGTCTTTCCTTCTCTTCAACACACGGCTCATTTTACCCCTATGTTCCTCAGCACATGGCCATTCATGCTTCAGTGAAGAATTGCTAGAGTTGGTGACCTCTTCTTTGGAATTAGGAATTTCTAGAGGACTACTTTTTTTCCCAGAGTTAGTTTACATGATAAAGAAGTTATCTGAAACTTGTCAAAAGGTCGTTTCCATTGTACTTGCAGCAGTTGGTTTTCTTCATCAAGTTGTGGGTCAGAATTCCAGGCTGCAGTGGAACTGAACTCCTCCATGTTGGAGTGAGATGTGAGGAACAGGAATTCAGTCATCACCCACATGGAAAGAAAAAAGATAGAAAAAGTATCTCTGGAGGCTTTCCTTTTTTGTTTCTTAAATATAAAAAGTTCAGGAATGCTTAACAGAAATGTGCTCATTGTGCTAAAAGTCTTAAATCTGCTTTTTTTCCTAGTGGATATATCTGAGTGTTTGAAAGATGCTCTTCCTGTGTAGGAATTAGGACCAGGTAGCAAGAAACTTATTTTAGCATCTTGCTGTGACTGATACTGTAGACTTAGTCCAACTCTTTTAAAATTGTTTTGCGTATCTGCTTTGAAGGTGAACAAAATTTTGTGCTCCCTGGCTATCGCTTGTAAGGAGCAAGGAGCTTTATAAGAGGATGAGTAGCTAAAAATGGAAGAGTAGGTGCTAGTGTTTTGAAATGCTGGTTAGACAGAGCCATTGCAATAGTAAAAAAGGGATTCTCAGTTCATTGAGCAGAGGAGAAAAGAAGACTCTGCTCTCAGAAATCCTTCTGTTTTGAACAAAGTAGCAGTAAATAGCATTGCAGTCCTGATGCTGTAATAACTGGTAAATAGACTGAGCATTTATTTTTCACCACTATGCTTTTCCTGATTTGTAATCTTAATTTTTATATTTTATAGATTTTTAAGAAAATAGTGGTTAAAAAGTTAAAAACCATCTGCTTTACAGCTTGTAATTCTCTTTTGAAAGTTGGCCTCAATTTCTCGGGGAGAATTGCTTTGTTGTTGCAGGAYGCTGTCTCACACAGCACTTCCCAGATCAGTGGGGTTTTCTTCCCCCGATTTAGCAATGTGGGAATGAATGGTGTTGTGCCAGAAAATAACTCTTCCAAGGCGCGTAATTTTGTTAGTCAGATGTTTAAGGGTCATCCACTCTGGCAGCTTATGGCTGAAGTTTACTGGCTTGTTTTTTTCACTAATGATTGTCAAACAGTGAGGCTATCAGTTTGAGTCAACCTACTGCTCTGACATATTATCTAGGCTTGCAGGAACTTGAGTTTTCAGTCCATTCTAAAGTTCAGTAATTCTGTCATGAATCCTGATATTTTTCTTGTTTAAGTCAAGCCTGTACTCCCATAGTAATCGCCCAGGAAGTACTAAGAAATGAAGACATGGTGTGTATCAATGAAAGCATTTATCTAGAAGTGTTTGCTTGATGCTAACAGCTGGGATGCTGCACGCCTTACATCCTCCGCTGTAATGGAGCAGTTCTTTGCACTTTTGCACTCCCTGTAGCTCATCTTGAAACATTAATATCAGTTGTTTCTAGCCGCTGTACTTGACTAAAAGCTCTTGCTGTGTATTTATAGCACCCTAGTAACGAGCGTATCTAAACATCTAAGCAGCATTTTACAGAGGAGGTAGCATGGCCAGACATATCTTTTTTTTATTTTTCCTTGTGGATTAGTAGGTCCTGAGTGGACTTTTCTACACTGGCATCTTTTTCCCATTCCAGAATCCTCCTCTGTTTAGCGAGGACCTAAGGCGCGATGCCCCGGCACTTCAGCCTTGTACGAAAGGCAGGTAGTGACAGTGCTTTGGCTGCCAGGTTCACCACGTCGATACGGTTATAGCACTGCAGTTACTACATGTGGAGTAGGTCCATGTGATTATTATCTACCAGTGGTGACCACAACGGGTGTTTCTGAAGAAGGTATTAAGAAAGTAGGACATTACTAAATATTTTGTCCACAGATGAAATTAATGTGAAAGATAGTTTGGGGTTTTTGTGATTTTTTTTTTCCTTTTTTTACCCTGGAGCATAGTTGTTAGTTTATCTTACAGTTTACACCTCTTCTCCCCCCCACCCCAAAAGCTCACCCTCAAACTGTAGTCCCTCCAAGTTGTTATGAATGTAAGTTTATAAATGTAAGTGTTTATTTTATTCCTGCTAAATTGTTAATACTTTGGGATGACAAGGTCTATAGACTAACTTGAATCCATCTCTATCACTATTGCTGGTTCACATCATGGGTTTTCATACAAAGGCTATGGCTACACAACAAATCAAGACATAGTTGCAAGACAGGTAATCAGTGATTAAAAATAACAACAGGAGAGCTTAGGGGTTACTTGGTATCTTTCATTTGTGTGTCTCAAAGTGAACATTAACAGATGAATCCACAGAGCACCCTGTGCTGTATATTAGATATCCCTATGTCAGACATACTCTGAGAGCTTAACTGGCTTGTCTGAGATCCCATAGTAAGCTAAAAAAGAAAAGAAAAGAAAAAAAGAAAGATCTGATGTTTTAATCAGTACACAGCACTGTATTTTGTACTATGGAAAATCATAGAAGGGTTTATTGGAATAGACACTGCCTTGGACTCTACATTTTAAATTTCTCTTCTATATTTCCTACTGTACAGTAGAATTCAGGATTTTTTCTTAGAAAGATGATTTAAATAATTCTCTAATAATTTCTTCAAGCTGCATCTAGTCCAGCTGTGACTACTAAGAGTCAACATGTAAGTCCACAAAATTAAAACATTTCTCTGGTTTCAATATAGATACAGTGGCAAGCAGGTGAACAAAGCCAATGCACCAGGAATTTAAGTGACTAGGTAAATTTTGAGTCCCAAAGTGCAAAGAAGTTTGAAGGGTGTGATAAAGGAGTTCAGCTTGAAACTATGCAGAAAGTGTTTAATTCACTGACCAAAAGGCCCAGTAGGCAGACGCAGTAGGAACGTAAGTTTAAGAATTTTAAGCATAGTCTATAACACTGGCACCTGAGCACTTGGCAGTGTTCACTGAGAGCGAGCTGCAGAACGGCTGTCACCCCCTCCTGCAGCCRAGGACTGAAGCGCGGGGGCCTGCAGCGCAGGTTCGCCCTGACTGAGGTTCACTAGCCTGGCGTTTGGGTGCTCTGGGTTCCCCCCACCATCGGTGGCTGCTTTGGATCGTGACCGTTCCCCCAAGGGTGACTCCCTTTCTCCCCTGCGGAGCGGGCCCAGGAAAAGCGGGCTCTTTCCTTGGTGTCAGGTAGAATGAGTCAGCCCAAATCATCTCTCCCAGGGCTGCAAAGGAAGTTTTGCCACAGTTGAGCCRTAGGTCTGTATCTTAACCATTAAACCCTGCTGCCAGCTACTTTACCATATGTCCTTTATAATGTGTTGGAATTCCTTTAATGTCAAAAAAACAAGGTACTAACAGGGGATTATAGCTGTGCTCAGTGACCTCAGAAAGTGCTAAGTTCCTGTCCGCCGTTCATTGTGAAAGGATTATCAAAGGTGCGTTCCCATTGCCTTCTGCAGGCATCAGCAAAGATAATAATCTTCTTTAAATAGGCTTTCGCCAGTGCGCTATGGCTGCTAGTGGTGCTGGGCACAGCTGTAATTCARGAGTGCATTGTGGGAGCTGTTCATCCTAGTTTTTCCTTCTCCTCAGGAAGACAGTTGTCTGTAATGTCCTTTGCAAGGGATGTTGTATAATGGGTTGGAGGCAGAGAGAGAGCGCGTGTACGTGGTCTCACAAAACCCTAAGTTTAACGATAACTGACATCTGTTTATACGTGTAAGTCCTGCCATGTTACAGAATTTCTTGGAGAGAGTCTAAAAGCCATATTAGAAAAGATGCATCTTATGCTCTTTAAGAAAGGCTGTGAAACACAGAGTGCCATCTACAGTATAGCTGAAATACTCTAGGGACAGATTTTATTGTCGTGGGCACTCAAAAAATGTGTAATGAGCATAAACCGCAGCTCTAGGTCTCTGGGCCAAACTCGACTGACATTAAACTTTTGGTTTTAGTAATGTGGGCTGTCACAYGAACACCATTTGATTGCATTTAATGAATCTCTCTTTGTAAGTAAGAAATTTTATATATTTATGTCACTACAGGTTTATCAACCAAGGTTAACGATTTGGGTTAGCCAGGAACTCTTTCCAACCAGCCGAGGGGATGGGGGATTTCCAAAGGTAAAGTTATTTATGTAATTTCTTTCATCTAACAAACAGTCTACTAAGATGAAAGTTTTCTGTAAAAAGCACTGTGAAAGTTCCTTAGATTTGGTTTTATGACTGCTTCAAGAGAGTAGCCAGCTCTCATGATTTCATCACGAGTCTCATGGTATTCTGTTTTTCTTAAAGTCTTGACTCCTTAAGCCAAGCAGTTAAGTGAGGATTTCAGCTTGCATTTTAAAATCATGTTTTTAAACCCCTTCAGGGCTGCAGAAAACATGGACTATTGCTGGCTTACATACCAGAAGGCAAACATAGTAATTTTCAAAAGCTCATGTTTCTTAAGCCTGTCTCGTGATTTTGCAAGCTTGACATCTGATTTTGAATGTTTGATTTTGGCAATTTTCATTTGGCAATATAGAGAAAAAAAGTCAATGATAATGCAGGAAGAGGGAAAGAGGTTTTTCCATGCCTTTTTCCCTTGTTTTTTTTCTCATTTTCTTTTAAGTTTTGTGCTTGTGTTTTACCTTGCTTGAGTTAAAGCATACAAAGATGGCAGTCTTCGTTTGAATTTGACAAGGAATAAGTACCCTGTTAACATAAATGCAGAAGGTGTGGTATATCAGGCAAGTCTRATAATATACTTGTTTTATCACCTTTACTGATTGCATAACCCCAAACTGGATATGAAATTTGAACAGGAAAATAAAGCAGTTACTCAGAACCACAGAACATGTGTGTTTCAGTCTCATATTCTCTTTCGTAATGACTCAAAATCTGGCAAAAAAATTGGCAGGTAAGCTAAGGAGAGAGTACATTGAAAACTGTTTTGTTTAAATTTCAATTACTATCTAGGCTGCAGATCCCTGTTAACAAAACTCTGCTATTCCATCTGGATGGCACTATATTTTCCACACTTTTTCTTTATAAAGGAAGTTCTAAAATTCATAGCTGGGCTGCATTTGTGTGCATCAGATTTGCAGACTCATGTGGGATCGTGCCTATTTTTAAATTAACGTATATGGCAGTACTGCCATTCCTGACATTCAAAATATTTCAAAAGTTCAGCTAAAYAGGCTGATAGCAATGCTAGATTAAGAGGAATGTGCTATATATGGTCACAATTATATTAAATGAAACTGCTAATTTTATGAATCAGCTGTGTGTTAACTAGATGATTTTTATTCACACTTTTTAAGTTAGCAGTGTTTCCTGAGTTATCATTCATCATTATACAAAGTTGCTCCTGGAACACAGGAATAAAGCTGTGAACTATGTGCAGCTTAGTTAACAATAATACTGCATTATGTTGCATTTATGAATAGCCATTTTTTAGTGTTATACATAGCTTGGAAAAAAAGTATATCAAAAAGGATCATGGTTTCTGAACTGGTCAGAAAAATATTATACTTTTTTCTTTACAGTGATCAGATTCCTGCTTTGCAAGTTCCATGCATTTGTTCTAGCTTTTATGTAATTCTTCAAAAGATGTTTGGCATATGCATAGGAGGACCAATTTTTAGAACTAGCTCCAAGTTTTCTTTCATAATTGAGTTTCAAAAGCAACTTGAATATGAGTTGCACAGAGTCCAGCTTCCAGCAGAATATCAGCCCTAACAGAAACTGAGTGTCTTTGGAATCTAATATTCTTCATCAGGCTTATAAAATTAATCAGGGTAAATTGCTGAAGAAGACTGCAGAAAGTGCTCAGTCCTTCAGTTCAACAGTTTTATGAACTCGTTGCTAATCCTAAACAGGTTGGACTAAAGAAAGAATAAAATTAAATGAATAGATTTTTTTAAACTCTTGATTTCAGATAAAAGACCTTTTCTTTCCCATGCAACCAATAAGTATAAAAAGATATATTTATTAAAGACAACTTATTTCCAGACCTAGAAGGGTCATATGGGACTCTTTATCTTATGATTGTATGGCAGAATTTCAGGACTGAGATTGTTTTCACAGCTGAAAAGGAACTGCCCAACACAATGCTGTTGGAAATTTGCCCAGCTCTTTGGTCTGTGTGGTGTGCCTGTTCTCATGTGTAAGTTTCTCATTTTCCCCACATAGCCTGCAATGATACACAAGTAGCAAACTTAGTCAACAAAAAAGCAAAAATATTCTGGCAAGGATGGAATTTTCTGGAGTCCTGTGAAGGAACATGTTTGTGCAGTCCCTAAAATTTAAACAATATTTCTTCATTCTGAAATTCTCTCTTGGGCAAAATTCCCAGTTGGGCTCTAGCAAAGACAAGGTGCGTTTCCACTCCCACTCCTGCCCCCAAGTCGCAGAGCCCTTCTGCATGTGCCCTCACAGGTGTCTCTGCTCAGTTTCTCTATTTCTGGTGCCCCTCAAGGAGAGGGCACAGTTTGCCCCTAGGAAAGGATTTTGGCTCTGTGTTCAGCCTGAGAGCTGCTATTGCCTGTGCGCAGTGCAGAAGTGGCAGTTCACATACCAGAAAGCAGAATTTCTCCTATAAACTGTGACAAAGACAGTGGGAAAGTCAGGGCATGGTTGCATTCTCAGCACAAGTAAATGTAGCTAATATGGGCACTCCAGTAAAAAATCATGCCTCAAAAGAGCCCGGAGAGGGAAAGACCCTGAAAATTGCACTTTCTTGGTAGTTGTAAGACTGCTGTAAGTTTATTTCTTAATTCAGAAATTCACAACTTTTCTGTCAGAAAAATGGAACTCAGAAAAGATAGCTTCAATTTCTTAAACAAACTTCAAATAGAAGTTTTTGTTTAATGAACTTATCCTAAGCAATAAAGCCAATAAATCACCTTTACAATCCTGATCTCTTAAACGCAAAACCCAGATTTTTTCCAATCACTTGCAATATATTACTAGTTAAAAACAGTGGTTTGTTTAAGATCCCATTGTGACATACCATCACCAAAGTATTTAAGCACATGGTTAACCTTTAGTCCTCCTATTGATGCTTAAACTGAAATGTATATTTAAGTGCTTTCCTAAATAGGCATAGACTTAAGCCAGTGGGAGCAATGTTTAAGCATGGTTAACAAAAGCCTATCTGAGATAGCTGGCTAACACGACACCATTTCTTTACTTGTCCAGAGACCGTGATAATACAATACAGTATATTTAGAGTACTAGTAGGAAAAGAATAAATGCTCTTTTCAGTGATGTATTATAAGAAAGTCACTTATTAGTGTATTCTAGCTGCTTAAGGTGTAAGGCGTTTAAAAGATGAGAGGCCTAAGCTCTGAAAGGTCCTCTGTAATAATGAGACAGACTTTCATATCTAAGAGATCCTTTTCATGTTGGAGGCCAAGTGTAGCCATAAAAAAGAGCTTGAGATTTAAAAAAAGCAAGCAAAGTAATTCATTGGTAGAGTACCCCATTAATGGTTTGGTTACCTGTGTCAGTACTGAGTTATATTTTTAAAAGGGGCTCAGTGCCATCTTCAGTTTTGTGGCCATGAGCTCTGCATCAATGATCTTGAGATGCTGTGCCTGCATTTTTATGCCTTGTGTGTGCAAGACAGGTAATTGTGAGTTATCAGCCCTCCAGGTACGCCAAAACAGCTGCAATGCAACATGCACAGGCGCAGGTTTTGGGCTGTGCTGTGCCAGCCCTCGTGGAGGGGCTGAGCTCAGGAAGCTCCCAGTCTCTCCCCCACCGCTGTGCGTGAAGTGGCCATGCTCACCCTGCTTCTCCAGGATGAAATGTTTTCCTGGAATGAGCCCAGGCGGTCAAGGAGTTGGAAAATTTGGTCTGCACAGAAATTGCTCGGTATGGTGGTAGCAAGAAAAAGCCCTCTGAGGAACAGCATTGGATGTACAGTGGTTGGTGAGCTGTGGAAAGGGTTGTCGCTCGAAAGCTTCACCCCACCCAACTTCACTAGGATGGCTGGGGCTGCCCCAGCTGCTGCAGGAGTGGAGGGGGTTGTCTCAACTCCTTTGTACTTTGGCTGCGAGGGCACGCTTGTTCAACTCAAAGTAAAGACGTTTCATCAGATGTTCCTGGGCTTGCTTAGTTTTTAAACAACCTTTTCCTCCCTCTGGCATTAGTATTTACAGTTGATTGAGCCATGTTTAGTAGGTGTTTACTTCTAAACTACAGTTAGAGAACTATAAAAACTTTAGGATTTGAAAAGGGAGGGTGGACCCCATCAAACAGTCTTTGTAGAAGCACAACTAATACTATTTTTCTTCTCTGCAGGGATATCTTCCTATCTCAAAGGAAGTAAATCGCAAGAAGAAAAGTGAGGCTGAAGTGGCGTTCCTGACTCCAGTAAATGGCTATGGACACCATTTCACCAAAATCAATTACCTCTACTCTTTTTAATCATAATTCCTCCATTTGTATTACATATGGTGTAGGGTTTGATGAGGTCATGGTGTCATATATCGGGAATTGTTTCTGTGTATATCATCAAGTGTAAGAAGAAACTATGGGACTCTGAGCCTTGCTTTAGAGAATAACAGTGGACAAATGTGTACCATAAAAATAGTTTTTAACATTCTGACTCAAGCGAAAGCTCTCAGAATTTCACACTGTGAATCCATGTTTACAAACATTACAGGTGGGCCTTCAGGCCTGGTTCTACCACAGCAATGTCTTCCACTACTCAAACTCCACTGCTCACATGCAACTGGTTAACTGCTCTCTCTCCATTTCCACCATCCCTAACTGCTTCTTGCAGAGGCTGAGAGTCCCCCTTTTTTTTCATTTAGATGTAACAAGCCTAGTAGTTTATTTTCATCAATTGTCTGTATATCTCTATATTTTATCCATGTACTCTTTTGATGTATAGAAGTAGTATGAAACTCATGGTTTCCTTGTGGTAAGTGATTGTGATGCTGCCACGGGATTTGAGACACTGATGAATGGTGCTATTTTGGACTTTAAATATGCTCCTTGGCAAGGTAGCTCTGATGGAGTTATTTTTTATTTCCATGTTCTGAGAAGGTGTTGGTACTTTGTTTTTCTGAATGTTGTTCTTTAGACTGGACTGACTTGTTTACTTGTGTCTTCAGTGTGGCTTTCTTATTCAGTGCTGTAGGTGAGTAACTACTTATAGTGTAAAGTGAGGAACTGATTCCCTATCAGGGTCCACTCACAAACATGCAGTTATAGTGGGAGCAATCACAAAACTGTAATTTACTTAAAATCTCCTTTCTGATTCCTATCCACCTAACTTGGAGAAAGATGAGCAATAATTTTCCACCAATCTTTCAAAATCTCTTCGATTTTGCCTTTTTTTTTTTTAAGATTTTTTGAAAAAAGGGACAAGTTTCAATGTCCTCTTCAAATCCATAAAATAGGGGATATAGTCAGAACAATAAAATACATTTCTAGGAGACCTCCTAAAGGGGAAAGAGTACATGTCCACAATACTGTCAACATGTGGATTTTACATTTTTGTTTTTGCTCCCAGAGAATTAACAATACAAAACAATACAAAACACAAAACTAAACAGTATCATCTACTCATGGAATGTTGTTGTGTTAGACACAGTCTGAAAGCCCACCTTAATTTTTTATATAACTCTGTCTTTTAGCTCTTCCTTTTACAGGGCAGGCCTTGTTCTGAACTGTTTTAGCTTCTGACTGTTAAATACCAATGCATGCACTGCACTTCTGGATTTCTTTCCTTTCCCCACCTTCTGTATCCCTTTTCTTGTACATTTTATTTTCCAATAGATTAGATACATCTACTGTGCTGTATATAGAGCAAGAAATAATATTCAGCAGTTGTGGCATTTATGTATAGTTGCAGTTGTGTACTGCTGAAAACGCAGGCTTTTGTAACAATGTGATCTTTAATAATGCACTACAAGTACCCAATGTATTTTAGCTATTTTAGTAGGATTTGTTCAATAAATATGCAAGCTCTAAGGGTAGCCATGATGTCTCTGTTTCCTTATTGTAAGGGAAAGGCTCCTTTACTGTATCTTTGCACCTGTTCTTTATGTGACTGACTTCTGAGTTTATTTCAGAAATATCTGGTGATGTAAAAGGTGATTCCTTTGGAATTGCTGTCTGCTAAACAATAGCTATTGTGATAACCTAACTAGCAGCTCTGGAGCTGGGAAATGACAACTGCCAGACAATTGTGGCCACGTACTTCTCTTTTAAGATTCCTCAGAGCCTGGGTCAGGCAGGGTGCTTGATGCCTTTTATAGTAATTTCAGGAGGAGACTGTGGGTTTATATGCAGGGTAAATACGATACATTTCATTTGCAGTCTCTGGTAAAGGAAACTGCCTTAAGCGACCATTTTTCTAGCCTGTGTAAGTTAATGTTGTAGAATGCTGATACACTCCTCTCTTAAAAGCAGTTTTATTGGGGGGGAAAAAGTAATATCTGTATTTGTAAAGCTTATAATGTATATTGGTTTCATTTTAGCATAGAACAGAAACATAGCATCACTTTTCAAAAACAGAAGCAGCGATCTACCACTTAACACCAGATGTGGGTCTGCCCCTGAAGTTTTCCAGTCATGAGATGCAGAGTGCAACTCTATATGCCTTGACTGTTTATCCCACTAAGTGAATTTGCACAGGGATTGAGTTTGGCCTGCTGACTTTGGTTGGATCATAAAATAAGCAACYATGCACGCACGGCACCACCACTCGCTGATCTGAATGGCCGCCGATCTAACTGTAGGAAAGACAACACACTGCTGTGGATTTGGACTAGAGCTGGCTCTGTGGTCAGAAAGCAATTTTATTTATACATGTATACATACCTAATACATGTGTGTGTGT
Organism: Apteryx rowi; assembly: GCF_003343035.1. Classification (NCBI taxonomy): domain Eukaryota; kingdom Metazoa; phylum Chordata; class Aves; order Apterygiformes; family Apterygidae; genus Apteryx; species Apteryx rowi. The sequence goes on from NW_020447875.1 coordinate 1,181,734, forward strand.
ATATACAATATAAACACATTAGATATGTATATAAATATATATATGTATTTAATGGTAAGAAACAGTTAATAGAATTAGAGCACTGCTTTATTGATTGATTCTTTTTTTTTAACCTGTGGACCACTGGCTTTGGGAAATAAGTGAATCATTTCTAAAAGAGCTATGAAAGCTGATTAAAAAGAAACCTAAAAATCCCAATCCTGTTAGTATTATTTAAATTTGCTACACAGGAAAGGTTCTTAAAGCTTCTGGAAAATCTAAAAGGATTGCACACAGTCATTTTAGAACCTGTAACTGCTGCAATAAGGACTGCTTGACCTTGGGCAATGTTTTTTAATCTTCACAGCAACATGCCACATTTTAATAAAGACATAAGGATCAGTGGATTAGGGTCATTGATCAAACTACAGCACAACTGCCAATGATTTCATGGAGATGAGCGCTCGCCACAGGCAGCACTTGCCCCTCTCACAGCTCTCCCCCAAACCTGCCCCAGACATTGCCACCCTCTCCCCACCCCTCAGTGCCACTGAGTGTTCTCAGCTGTTTCCCGGGGCAGCTACAGCACACCTGAGCTTTGCTGCATCCAGGATGAGGGAAGTGAGGTATATTGGTCTCCTCCTTGGGAGGGCAACACTTAATTTTGTCTGCTCTGCAAACAGCCCTTGAATTAGATCTGAGGATCAGCAGTGCACAGGTTGATCTGGAGAGGTTGTGGTATGGCTGGGAAGGGTGAGAGAGTAGCCCATTGCTCCTCATGTTGTTGGGGACATTTCCTGTAGGTGAAAAAATGATTAAAATAATTGAAAAAGACAGTAAATGTGTCTCACAGCTAGTTGATGCAGTAAAACCATGACACCCCCCGCCCCAAGCTTGTTAAATAATTATTTTTGCAACAGAAAGGCTARTGACAGTATTTTTAAGGCCTTGTGGTCAAGTAGATCAATTCAGAAAACCTTGGTTCTAACTTGCAAACCTTCTAATAACATATCACAGAAGAGCTGGCAAATCAATTTTTTTGTCCCTCAGCAAATCAAATAAAAAATAAATCAGAGATGACACCTGCAAAATAAGAATCATGATAATCGGTACCTGTTTTTCATAAACTAGTAATTGTTAGCATTCAGCATTAAAAAGTTTAGCAAAAAGTAGGTCAGAACTGCTTGCATTGCCAGTTAATTTCTAGTACTGAAAAGAAAGCATGGTTAATTAGCAAATGAAGAAAAGATTAACCCTTATAGCTTGGAGTTACACCACCAAGGACACCAAGAGGCACTGGATTAAGAGGAGATTATTCAGTGGAAGTTAGCTAACGTATGTCTGTGTGGCTATAAAACCCATACAACTAGACAGGTTTATTCCAAAAAAAAAAAAAAACAAAAAAACCTTCCAATGTTAAAGCTGTACTACCACATTACAAAATAAGAAATCAGTAATCCAGATAAGAAGTTCAAACCCCCAAAGCTAATTTCAATAGAGTGAAAATGAGCCCAGTTCAGTCTCAACATCATCATGTTCTTGTGAAAAAAAAAAAGCAAACATGATACTGGAATAACCTGGAGGATAGCCAGAGAGCCAAGTGAAGTAACAGTTTAGCTCTACTCAGCATTGGCAAGTCTACAGCTGGAGTAAGACATCCCATTTGGGCGTCCCACTTCAAAAAAGATAAAAAGATGCGTGCCCAGTGGCAAGAGGCCAGGCGAACATAAGACAGCRATTGCAGAGAGTATGTTTGATGAGGCATGACTGACAGAATTGGGTCTGTTTAGTCCAAAGCGAAGGTACCAAACTTCTCTTTATGGGGGTAGGACAAGATAAAGTAGCCTTCAGTGTCATGGAAGAGATTTAGGTAAAATGTAAAAGTTTAGAAAACAACTTCTAAGGGGAAGGATAGGACCATGCTGAAGTGGATTGCTAAGGGAAGGCTGTGGGATGTTCGTCTTTCAGGATCTTTAAGAATAGGTTGGCAAATATCTGTTATTATTTGTATTACCTGTTATTCAGAGCCAGATGATCCTATCATGAAGTAATGATAGACTAGAATCAGGAATTTCTGCCTTGTTTCTTAATGGCTTCCTAAAAACTTCTCTAGCAAATGCAGTGTGACCCTGTACATATCTAAGGTCATCCATATGAGAATTGCTTTCCCCACTCACCTTTTACTGATTCTGCAGACTGAGTCTAACAGGGGCTGTGAGCAATGTGCTAAAGCACTAGTTGCCTTTTTTGGGGTCCCCCACATCCCTATGTCCTAAGATTGATTCAAGTTGTAGTGAAATAAGGCAATACAGAAACTTAAATGGGCTTTGCTGCTACAGGCATGAAAACATACATAACTCCAGCTGAGAGCAAGGAAGAACCTAGGAGGAAAAAGAAAAGAGAAAAGACTGTAGTGAGCACTTATGGGGCAGTAGGGATTCAGCAGCAGCCATGCTTTTCTGAGCTACAGCTAAGAGAAGCAACGTTTGCAGACCCAAAACATGGCCACAGTGTGTAATACTTCAATTTTCAATAGATAGCTAGATATTTTTGTTTTAGCACACTATTCTCTGAAATAACCTGCTGAAAATGCCCAGAAAGCAAACATGACCTTAGCAACCAGTCACTGAGAGCTTTGCTTCCCTGGGACGGGGGAGCTGGAGGAGGGGAGGAGGGCTGGCTACCACGGCCCTGCCAGGAGGAGGTGTAGCATGAAACCCCCTTGCTGGGTGCCGAGGAGGAAAGGCACACACTGATGCCTCTGCTGGGTCGGCGTACACTGGCTTGGGTCTCAAGACGCTGGCTTTGCCTCTGCCCACAGGTGCACCTTGGCAACACTCACACAAGGGCCAGCCACAGCCTGACCCCGCACCCTTAGTCCCAGGCTAAGCTGGGGGACACGGTAAAGCAGAACATATGCACTGCAGTTTGCATCCCCCTGAAGAAAAAGTGTGCAATATTTGGACACTCAAATACTGCCCACCTATGCTGGAGAATAAAGCAGTAGATACATCCTGCATTTATAGTTTGCCTGCAATGTAAACATAACCTAAAATCCTCAGGTAACCTACTAGCATACTGACAATCCATGCTGCCTACGCTGATTCATCTCGACAGTTTTGTGAGCGCACTCGGAGTTTTGAGCTACCATCTGTCTGTCAGGGTATGGCCACAGCTCGAAGTGCTGTGTAGGCTGGTGTAAATTATCTCAGGAAGCAGTGTAAGTGCAAAATCAGGGCTGCTCAAAAAACAAGCAAAAGGGTGCTCATACTCTGTGCATTCATTTCCACTTTGCCCTTTCTGAGATTGCCCGTGTATTAGTGGCACCAACCTGATTCCTTTTGTCCATTTGTAACTTAACTTACCTTTCAGAGCAGCTTAACCCTCTCCTTGTGTTGCAGGCTCCAATTTGGGGGTTTTCCTTGTGGGTTTAAAGGCATCATCTGTATGTCACTTGGTACAGGCTGCTTTTCAAAGCTCTCACTCCTTGTGACTCATCTAATATTTTCCAGCTGCTGATTCCAGAGGAAGAGATGTGACCCAACAGCTGATGTTTTATATAAAGAAAGAGTATCCTGTTTGCACAGCACTGTTTCAGATTCATGTTGCAAGTGTTCAAAGTTAAACCCCATGAATCTGTCCAGACAGCTAATTGTATTCTTGGGAAATTTATTTTATGTAACTCAGAACAGACCCTGAAAGCCTCAAGAAGTCACAGCAGTAGGGTCTTCTTTCTTCCAAGACACATCTTCAAGATAAAAGTGCTGAGCAGGTTTCTCATACATTTTTTGCATGTATTCTTGTGTATTTTTTGCAGTCTTAGGTCCTCAGTTTATCTCAACAGATTCCCATTAACAAATACTTAGAAATAACAAATTAACAAATACTTAAAAATAACTTAGAAAGCTCTTTGTGCCCTGATTTCTCCTCTTCAGCACTTCATCATCCCAAAAGTTGCATTTCCTAGCTGGAAATTTCAGTGTTTTAAGCACCTATTAAAATTCTCTATATCCAGCCATTCAAGATTTACCATTGATCGTTCAGCTTTCTACAGCAGAACTACTAGACAGCAAGCAGTAGAGGTTGCTAAATTTAGGACCACATTGCCACAGGTTTCTTGCTATATCTAGCTTTACATTCCCCCTAGTTACACAATCAGCTGCATCGCTGACAGCTGTATAACTGTTGCTAGAGTTACGTCTGTTAGCAGGCTGTCAAAGCAGTCTTTTCTCTGGAGGTTTCATTTCCCTTTGAGTCATTTTGGCTTGGTCACTTTTCCCTCACTACTGTTTGCTCGGAGGTGAGTTTCTGCCCATTACTCACTAGCTCGATTGTATAGCCCCGTCTGGTGAAGTCCACTGGGAGGCTCAGGAGCTGTCATGTTTCCGGACTTCAGTTTCACAGACTTCAGTGAGCTGTTCAAAACCACCTGTAACCTTTCAGCAGTTCACAGTCCATTTGCTTTCTTTTCAAGTCCAACAAATTCTCAAGACTTCCTCAGCTGCACATGCAAGTTGGCAGTACCGCTCACAGGAAGGTTTGGGGAGGACAGGGCTGCACGGGGCAAAACCAGCCCCAAGACAACACCCTCCCCCCCCCCCAAAAAAAAGGGGCAGGCTATGAAGAGGATGCCTGAGCATTGCATTTGTAAATAAACAGCAGCAAGTTATCAGTAAGTTAGCTGTAGCAGCAGGAAACGTTCCTGTTGGATTCTGTAATGCTAGCCATAGCAGGAAATGATTATGTAAAATGCGGAGTTGTTTCTATTTAAAAGTGCACTTTGATCAACAAAGTGAGGAGATATATTTCATGTTTTGCACTGTGAAATACAGCATTTGAGCAATTTCCTAAAGTTCATTTTAGTGGGGAGCCCCAAGTTAGCAGACTTGCAATTTGCTTCGTCTGGTAAAGCTCACCATTGCCAATTCACACAAGAGCAGAGGAAAAGCCACAGCAGTCTTACTGCAAGTTTCATTTGCTGTCCATCCCTTTACCAAATGACCTGAATATCTCAAGTCCGAAGCAAGAAGCTGGACACTGGCAGTGGGGTGCGCAGCYCTCATCATGCCAAAGCCCACCACGACACTTCTTCACCTCTTCAACTACCCTTGCCCCAAGGGACAGACACAAGCATGTTTTAGCAGCAGGATTCCATGTCTAGCAGCTGCATGAGCCAAATATCTGATAAAAATATATATTAAAAAACTCCAGGTGTATTTGTTCACATGAGAATATAGCATGCAATGTCCTAAGGCTTTCTAAAGGAAATGAAGGGAATGGGGTCACCCCAGTCCCTGAAAACCAGATAGGCAAAGAACTGGGAAATAGGGAACGGTCTCCCACCGGTAGAAAAAAGGGACCTTAATTAAATCCTCTTCTATGATTTAATGTTATCTATCCTAATTTCCAGGAAATTAGGTAGAAGGAGAATCCAAGAACACTGTCTGCCTAAATTACATGCCAAAGCACCAGAGATGTTGAAACAGTAAGACATCATTTTGATCTCACACAACTGTAAAAAATCTTGAGTTACTCCACTGGAGTTACTAGGCTGAATAAACAAGATCAAAACTAGGTTCACAGGGTTGATCCAGATCTTTTGATGTACTTGTAAAGTAGACGTTTCAGCTGAGTAATTGAAATTCAGTAATTTAGCTCTCACAGTCTGTCTGGACATTGTCACTAAACAGGGTCTAAAGAAATGCAGTCTTTGAGTGGAGAGGTACAACTGAGCTCAGTGCACAAGAGCTTCCCTCTGGTGAGCTCTTTCGGATCATGTTGTCCCTACCTTTTCCCCCCTTTTTTTGGCTTCTGAAAGGCAAACCTGAAGCTTTCTCTGCTTTCTGGGGTGCTCAGTTGCTACTGAACAGACATTAAAGTTCTTTGTGCATTTTAAGCAAGAGTAGCACTTTAACCCATCCTTAATGGGTTTCTTTTATTGTCAGAGCTGTGATGCTCCCACTTGAGAGGCCGCCCCACACTGGTGTGGAGGAAAAGGCAAGAATTGCAGCTAATTTTCTGCTAGGAACCTATTCCCACTGTCAGCTGAGCTACCATTTGGTGGCATTGCTCTAGGGGTTGGGGAGTTTTTTTTTTTTTTTTAATGTGTAAGTCTTCCAACAGCCCCCAGAAAATACCATTCTCCCCCAGCAAAACCTATCCAACCACACTTAATCAGGTACTGGGTAAGTTTTTGGACAGGTACTGGCCTAGGAAGTATGGCCCAGGGAAAGGAGCTATAACAGATTTCCTGAAAACTCATTTTTTCCCTGGCTGCTTTAATGGCCTTCACACTGCTCTAATTGACTTGAGGGATGAAGATGACCTGGGATCAGGGTCAAGAAAGGATCTTTCTTCTGCTGGTCCACAGCAAAGGTGCAAAAGGAACACAACTCTCTTCTCTAGCAATTAATTCCTGCCTGGGCCTGTTGCAAAGTTAGTACTCTTTTATCTAGCCTTCTTCCTGTTGTATTTATAAACACAAATCTCAGAAATATGAACAGCAATTGAAGCTATGTACCATGATAAAAACACAAAAAAGTTGTTATTTCGTTTGTGGATTACGCAATAACATTACACCCTGTGGCAGCTAAGTTTTGTTCATACTTTTGAAAATCATGCCATATTTTTTTCTGTCAAATTGCTACATGTGAACCCATTTCAAAAAACCTGAGCTTTCTTATATTTTCTGAAATTATGCATAAAGAACTGAACCCATTCCACACACTCTCTGACTAGGACATACAGATAACCGTAAACACTCCCTCAAGATGATATAGTATTTTTAAAGGATTGGAATTATTTGACTGGTAAAACATCACTTCTTATTTGTGTCCCCCTTTTTTTTTTCTTTTGGAAAATAACATACCATCTTCTGTTTGGCTGTAAAGCCTTAAACCCCAGAAAATAATAAGAAATGCAACAGATTAGAAATATCATGCAAAAACAACAACAACAACAACAAAATTCCCCAGAGGCCTCAGAGGAAGAACAAACTATTGTGGATAAGCAAAGATGTTCATTTCAGAACATATGATTTCCATATTCTAAATTAATTCATAGAATAATAGCATTCAATCATTTTTGACACTACAACGAACACAACTAGCTGTACTCAGGGTGGTAGGTATATCTGAGGCAAAACATGTATTTAAAATAGATCATACCAGTATATTTTATGTAGACAATTTTTAGTACTAATAGTCTTAAGGCAAACTACCCAAAGTAGGGATGGCAAACAGCACACTCCCACACTTTGGGAAACCCCTTCTGGGGCAATGCATACAGCACGCCAGAGTTTTCCTGGATTATAAATAAATAGATTTGGCCTGGCTCTCATGTGGATTATGCAAGTTCATTGTGGAAGACTAAAGCAGATTAACGGCCTCATGTCGCCTATTTCTGAGCTAGCAGTTTGCTTTTACAATGCAGACGTAATACGAAGGAACAGTATGGGAATAACTGCTGTTTTTCTGGTAGTGTTCAGGTGGCTTCTGAAGCAAAAAAATGAAAGACACTAGAGCCCTCACAGTTTCCTAYGCACTGCAAACAATTCTTGTGCTATGGAACAGATAATTTTTGATAATTTGGGATCTTATGGAATGCAAACTAGCATGCCCTGCCCCCATATGCCAGGATGTCAAAGCAACTGAGGGCCGCAACAGGTGCCTTTTATTTGTGCCTGAGAGAGTGGTGGCTTCTGAAATGGCTCTGAGTAGCAATCAATCAGCTTTTTACTGAGGATATTTCAGAGGTGGGTATTTGTTGCTAACCGTGTCCACACTACTCACTTTTGATCTGACAGGTCTCGACTTGCACGCTGACTTTCAAGTACCCAAAGGTATACCAGCTCCATGCCAAGCTTGTGCCACAAACTGATTTCCTGATTTAATTATGAGAAGAATGATGTGAAAGTTACTGAAAAGAAAGCAAACAGAAAGGAATTAGTAGATCAGAGAAATTACTTAAGCCAATGCACTCAAACTCTCTTATCTTCTACTAGTTGCTAAAAACATCTATTTTTTTGCCATGAAACAAAACTACACGTCAGTGTTTTTGATCGTGTCATTTGCAGGAGTATGGGCCTCACGTTGCCAGGCTGAACTGTCAGGTATGTCCAGTGTTGTGTTATTTTCTCAATTTATTGCTGTATTCTTTGGCCCTCATAAAAAGTAGTAGAATGAAAACGTAATAGTGAATGAGTTACATGTCCTGGGGTAATATGCCACCCACACAGCAATCTGAGCATTCCCCCAAAATTATTAACTATAATAAAAGCAGCTGCAATACTAGAGGTAAAATCCCTGAAGGAGAAGGTTAATGGCTGCATCAGAAGAGCCTATTCTCCAATGCTGACACTTCTGCACTATTTGCTCCAGGTGAGCCAGAAAGACGTGCCACTGCTGTCACTACTCTGCCCAGTGTCACCTCCGCTCTGGGAAGCAGGGAGCCACTGAGCGCTGGAGCAGCGGGAACCCCGGGGCCATCTGTGGCAGGGGTTTGTTAAGACAAACCCAGGGGCTATGGCAGGGGTTCGTTAACACACCGGTGACTGCCCCCCTGCACTGCCGTGCCCGCACTATACCACCTGTTGCTGTTGTCAGTACAGAAGGGAAGCTTTTCAGAAAACAGGTAACTGGGGACAGTGTTCAACCCCTGACGTAGAAGCCCACGTACCAACACCACTATTGAAGGACATTTGCAGAATAGCAAAGTTAATTCATGATCCCTCTGAATAATGTGAATGAACTGTTCTATTTTCTCTTCCTCTTTCCTTGAGATAATTTCAAGTCTAGTAATAGTTAGAGCCATTGTAAGAGGTGTATATGCTTTAGTCTTTCAAAGTCATAGCTACTAAAATACCAGCATAAAACATTGCTTTTGAAACTCTGGCTTTATCTTGTGCTTCATTTTTCCAGCTATAAAATGGTGATAATACTGATTATTCAGTATTCTTATTCATGCAAGCATGAGAGATCAGTACAACAGTTGCTGTTATTCCTTTCTTCACTTTATTACTGCAACGATTCATAAGACTGATCACTGATACTTTTGATCTGTACAATTCTGAAATATCTACTATAGTTAAGAGTACTTGCAACAGACCACAGGTTTTCCCTGACTTACATTCTTTTATTCTAGTGCTAACATTTTCTACAATCATCAATAGTTCTTCCTCCTCCCTATATGTTCAACCCTGACATATTTATCAGGAAAAACAAAATGCTTATTGTATTCATTTAGTCAGGCTAAGTAAGCCAAGCTCTTCTACTCTTAACCTAAGCTCTCTGTTCCTTGACCACCTAAGGAGTTTAAGAAAAGGCTCATGAATTTCCAAGACATCCTGTCAAAAATCCTGTCATAGCTTTTAATAACAATAATCACTATTGGTATTCAAAACTCACAGTAATTACACTAATATAGACATGTTATAACCATTCTATGCCTTTGTTATTCTCACCAGATGACTTGCTTGCTAACAGAGTAAGAGTATATTCTTATTGTTGGCCCTTAAGTGTGGGACTTGACTCTTAATTTTATCCTATTTATACTAAACCATCCCTTAAAATAATTCAGATAGTCTGATCTTCCTCTAGGTGCAACGATGCCTTGCAATGGAACTTAGATTTCCAAATTCTCATCTATACCGAAATGTATTGCTGTACAGAGGTCTGTACTTTAAGTTGTGCAAAGTATGAGAAGTTTGCCTTAGCCAATTAAATAAACATTTCTATAAATGTCAGCAAAAGTTTTAAGAAAAGAAACTGAATTTAGTTCAAACAAAAGGATTTACTGCTATGATAACAAACTATTTGTAAACAGCCAACAAAGATTCATCAAGGACAAATCACATCCAACCAACCTCATTTCCACTACAATAAGGTAAAAGGAAAGGTCCGTGAATAAACGATAGAAGTCATAAATCTTGCCTTTCATTATCTTTTTGACATTGGCTGATGCGATCTTTCCATAAGCAAACCAGGTCGAGACGAAACAGTTTAGGGTGGATACAAAACTGGAGAACCATACAAGAGTGCTCAGCCATTTACTGTAAAAACATAAGGACAGACCGAGTTCTGTCTTGGGTTTTGTGCAGACCAATATTTTCAGCAACTAGGCTATCGGAAAAGAGAGTAACCCTATTAAATTGTAGGCACTGAGCCAGTGGTACTGGCAGTGACACCGGAGAACATCTTTAACACTTAAGCTTATTTTGATAAATTGGAGAAATGATCTTTTTTAAACAGATATTTTTCAATAAGAATAAGCAGAAGATACTACATGCAGACAAAGTTAGCCAACTGTTTAGACATAGGCAATTTTTTGAGTAGCACTTCTGTAGAAAAGAATCTGAGGGTCATAATGGATCTAAAGCTAACAGGAGTTAATCTGCTGTTGTTACTAAAAAAAACAAACACTGTACTGGAAAATATAAATAGAAGCATAACCTACAAGACTCACAAAGTGCTCATTCTGCTCTAGTCAGCATTAGTAAAACCTCAGCTGGACCGCTGTATCCAGTTTTGGGCAAGGCACTTCCTGAAAGATGGGGAGTAACTGGAGGGAGTCCAGAGGAGAGCGGTGAGAATAGCCAGAGGTCTAGAAAATGTACACTCAGTGAGAAAAGACTGAACAAAATAGGGCTGTTTGTTTAGTTTAAAGAAGAGAACCCTGAGGGGAATGTGACAACACTCTTAAAGTATACAAGAGGCAGCTGCAAAGGGGTAGGGAATAAACTTCTTTCTAGCTCCATGAGGGTTAGGGCAGAAAACAAAGGGTCTAAATCCTAGCAGAGGGCTCTAGGTTAAGGGGTATTTTCTGATGGCCAGAATATTGCTGCAGGACATGGTGAAAAATCTCAGACAAACCTCCCTCAGAAATAACACAGATATGCAGGCAGTTCAACCTGTTTTAGAAGGATGAACCTCTTGGAGACCTTTGCAGACTAGGTATTACCAAGGACTACACACATTCACGTATAGTAAACAAAAGGAAAAGAAAACAACGGATGAAAGATAGGTGCAAGATTTTAGACCCAACTGATAAATAAATTAAGAGAGGGATGAGGTCTTCAGGCCTCCATTCCACTTGGCAGATATTTAAAAGATACTTAAGTAAGAGGAAACATAAAATGGCTGAAGAATTAAGGATCTGAAGCTTCTGACATTAATACCATGATTTCCAGCTGTGCTGTCTCCTGGGATCCTAGCATCTACCCTGCTACCACCATACTTCCTGGTCGCAATGAAGAGGCCAGAAAAAGGGGACCTCAAATAGGTATAGGACACAGGCCTGAAAATGGAACGTGGGTTGCGTACCTTTCTTTCACACATACTTTTCCATCCTTTGTTTGGGCAGCCTGGCCCTTAAGGGGTCGGGTTATTTGGAACCAGCTAGCCTTGCTCAGCAAGCCCTCGCTTTGATACTTGCACTGGGCACAAGAAAGGTCCCAGCTAGGGCTAGGCAGAAAAGCAGCGCCGTCTGCCCTGCTTGGCAGTATCCAGCCTAACACAAGACTGCCCAACGCACTTAGCAGGCAGGGCATGTGTTCGGGTTATCGTGCTGACCTCGGCATGAGTGTGACAAAGCTGCGAGGCTGGTTTGGAGGTGGTGATGCTCACCTGGAGCATGGCATCGTTATCCTGCAACCCTGGCAGGTGGCAAACCATCAGTGCGGACCAGCAAGATCCAGACCACTGCRGTGCCGAGCCAGCGTGAGAGCAGGAGCCCTGACACGACAGGCCTCTGCAGGAGCTGGCGCTCCCCTCCGCTACCCCCTTTCTCTTGCTTCTCTCTCTTAGTCGGCTAAAAATGGGTCTTTTACAGACTGGCTGGCCACCACAGAGACAGCTAAAAGCAGCAGCGTAGCACAGAGAGTGGCTGATCTTAGTGGGGCTAATGAGACTGTGTGCTGTGTTCTTTTTGCAAGTAAGTCAGCAGCAGATAGAGGAGCTGCAGTTTTATCTTTGTTGTTCCCTTTTATGTACACATACCTTACTGCCACATCAAAAGGCTAAACATTAGATCTCTAAGAATAGTCATCCAATGCATCGTAACTAAATTTTCACTTAAAATGGACAATTTTAGATATTTTTAATAATAGCTGAAAGGGCAACATTTGAGAGATTTTTTTTTTTCTTTATATCAATCTCTCTGTATCTAAATGGAAAAAGAAATGATGGGAATTCCACACCCAGTTAACAAATCAAAGGCTTCAATGCTTTATGCTTCAAATACTTTTATCATCTTCCTTCTCTTTCTGTACCCTTAAAACATTTAAAGTATTTTTAAGTGCAGTGTCTTCCAGGGGTCTAAGTAGACAAGTATATAAAACTTTGAACCATGACTGTTTGTTTGCCACACTGTGATAGGGCTGTGTTAAAAATATTAGTTCAGTGGCTGCATTTAACCTATCAAAGTTCGCAGAACAGCACCAGAAGAAGCAGTCACAGTCTGCAATCTCTAGCCCAGAGACCCTAAAATTTAGTAAGAACTATGATTCAGTACCTGTAACAAACAGGAGGAGGAAGACAAACAGTAAGTTTAACAAGACTGACATGATCAAACTTGCTACATCCAGTTTCTAGTTTTTCCACAACCTACTGCTTTTATGTTATGTCAATGATGATTTTAATTTTTCACTTCAGCTCACTGCCTTAAGAAAACAATTCATTAAATATAAGGAGTTTAGTTTCTTTTGAGACACCGACTCAGATAAAAAGCCACCTTTCCCTTCCAACTATCTGACTTATGCCCTGCCAAGCAGCACAGGCAGCTTCCAGCGGTCTCTCGCTCGCCCTTCAGCCAAGATCGCAGCAGCTCCCTGCCCGTGCAGGAGGGATGAGCACCCTCTGCCAAAACTGCAGCTAGCAGAGCGCAGGGCTCAGCAGGGCTGTTGCTGCCCCTGTTACTTTTACTGAGCGCAGAACCTACACCAGGTCCCATCCACTCAACCCCTCTGTCCAGCCGCTCTTGGAGGCAGCCGAAACATGGGGTTTCAAATGTGCCTGGCAAAAGCCACATTTAAAATTTTTTTTCAGTTACACATTGGCCTCATGAGACCATGCAAGAGCTCCCAATGGAGACACAGGTATGGTTTAGGCCCTTATTATTGCAGAGGAAGGATCACTGCGTAGAGCTATCTGCTGTGGATCTACTGAGGGCCCCCAAACACAGCTGTGAAAGGCAGCGTGTACTTTCTCTTCCATTGCAAGAACAAGTTACATGGCCTTACCAGCTACCAAAATCTTGTAAAAGCCATAAAGAGGTTGATAGGCAAGATGCATGTAAACTATGTACAAAAATTATTGTTTCAGTGGGAGCTGAAGCTCTTACCTTCTTTACTAGTACATATAATCTGAGCCTTTCCAAATGCTCCTAGGCAGTGTAGGCTACTATATGGACACACACTGTTTGACATATTGGCTATAGCCGTGTTGCCTTTAAAGGGGGGATGTGGGAGTATATCTGTATCTGCATACCTGCATCTAACCCACAGAGAATGGCATGTGCAGGCTAAGGATAATTTCTTTGGGCTCCGCTGGTAGCGTTCAAGCTGCCTAATGCTTTGTTGAAATACACTTAACTACTATGCCATACTGGCAGGATACGTGTCAAAAGCAAATTTTGCTTTCATTTTAGCATTCAGAACATCTCTCAGTAACACAGTAATAATATCTGCAGTCTACCGTTAACTCTAGCACATCAGGTGCTTATTATTATCTTATCATCCAGATCATTATATTAATTCACATATATTTAAAACACAATTTATTACACATTTCACTGAGTATAGAGTTGTAAATCTTTTTCTTAGAATTGTTAATTCTTTCTTAATCCTGGAGATTTGGCTCCTGGTGTGTTTAAGGGGTCAGTACTAAACCATGGATGTGAAATTTCACATTCAGTCCTGAAATGTTCTGAATTTAAAATGTTCTTATTCTAGTAGTGAGAGAGACTTGCCACAGACTTGCCACAAGGAAAATTTTACGTGGAAAATCATTTGTGTTTTCTATACTACATGAAAGCAATTTTACATCAATTCTTTAGCTTCTTGTTTTGTGAATTTTAAAGAGCTTAGAGTCCTCTGCATGGTTTTCCTTGTTTTAGACCCAACTCATTTATTACTAAACCTCATTAAAGAAAGTTTTGTAAACATTCTACTTCAGAGGTGAAGCCAAGAATTTAGGAAGGTTAACAGAACTAACTTTCATGCAGATAAGAGGACCACCATCAAACATTGCCTCTTTAAATTTTAACATCACTTTATGAGTTCAGTCACTTTTGCTATTGGCGATAAAAGGGAAGATAATAAAAAGAAGATAAATTTTCCTCACATCAGCCTGCCTTTTGCATAGTTATCAAATGCATTTGAATCTAGCCACTCTAAGAGACAATGTACTCAATTAATTAGGCCTCAACTCTGATTCAATACAATTGCTATGTATTAGCATGAAGCTAACTTACCTGCTTCTACTACAATGTGAGTGAATTGCTAAAAAGCAATTCATAATTATGAAGGGAATTTTCCAAATTCTCATATGGTTCTTCTTTATGAATGTTCCTATAGTTTTAAGGTATTCCATCAGAACAGGCTGCAACATAAAATAGGGTTAGAGCAGAAAATTTCTATTCCAGTATTTCTGTTGAAATATATAGTAACCACTACATTGTATTTTAGTACAGTTCTTTGAGTTAAATCAGAACCGACAAGACCTGAGCGAATGTATGACGGGTTTACTTGGCATGTGTCTTTGATCACTTTACATAATGATTTAGCCAAAAGCAAACATTACAGGCTGTTTAGAATTTTGTAAGGACACCTCTGAACTCTGCTTTTTCCTAGCACTTACTGCTAAATTACAAGAAAGGACAAAAACAAGTTTTATTTCCATTTTTACAGTCAAGAGAGTATTGCCCTCTCTTTGTTTAATGCTAGGGGTGGTACAGAGAACAGTATACAGAAGAAGAAAGTCTGCAGCGCAGACATTTAAGGGAGAAAATGAGCAAGGTAGTCAGGAAGTAGACCTGTCTTGAGTTTCTAACAGGATTTTCTTTAACTTTTGTATGCTGCTGTTTGTATGAATATAATTTGCCTGGTGTTTCTAGATGTTTCCAACTAAATATGCAGTCTTGCAGCCAGATGTGAAAGGCAAAGTTCAATTATAACTAAAGTCATTGAGGGGGACACTGTTTCTTACTCCCCAGTTACATTTGTGGGAGTAGAACACGTCCATTTTTTCTCTGGAAATCCTTTATGAAACCATATTGATTTCAGGGCCACATCTGTGACAGTTAATAAATAAAAACAAGAGATAAAAGAGAACTCCTACTCAAGGATATAACATTATATGAAATTATTTCTTAAAGATATTGTTCATATGGAATACTTACACTGCTAAAAGTAACAAGTAAATATGAACATTACTGAATCAGTATTGTGAAAGCTGGTACTAAGCATAATTTTTGAAAGACATAATACTGCTGATTTAGTTTCCCAGCAGCACTGTTGTATTTTATGTTCAGCTCACAAAAAGAAAATCCTGGATCCTAAAGGTGGCCATTGCACAGAGTCCACTGTGTAATCCCCTTACATCAGCAGTCCCTCAGGTGCTGAGTGAGCCTATTTTCAATATGGGCCTGCATACAGACACTGACAGCAGAAGTGCAACGTTTTGAATGAAATAAAAATCTGAAAAATGATGACTTCAGGCTAGCTCAGAGCAGAGGGTTTTTTTTTTCTCTTTAGTGTTCAAATTGGAAATCACTTATGTTTCACTCAAAGTTTAATCTCCTTTTTTAGCTATTTGATCCTTTTTATAACCCTTTCTATTAATATTTGTTAGTTCATAAGCAAATGCTTGATTTCTAACTAAAATCTCAATGATGTTGTTTAAAAACACAAAGCGAAACTTATAATAAAGAAAGAAGCCATTAATTCTGAGGTGTATGTAAACGAAGAGCCCCAACACTTATTTTTCCCATCAATGCTTTTTATTATTCTAAAACCATTGCCAAATTTGACCCTCTTCTGCAAATCATCTGGATTCTGCTGAGAATAGGGGAAGAAAGGAAAAGACAGAAGTATGTCCAGTTCTGCAATGATCTGTTTCTCAAACCTTGCCTCTGGGGAGCTTGTGAACCAAGGCCATAACATATGGCATGTATGACAACTTATCAGATTTTGTCATTCACAGGGTCTGGCCTGCATACTTCATAAAACAGTCATTTTCCCAGAAGTTGATCTGTCCCAAAGATGTTTTTTTTTAACTGAGTGGCTACACCACACTGTCTTCACATTCATGCTCATTCATGTCTTCTCTGTTTTTTACAGTTAGCAATGACAATTTCAAGAGTGAGGGGGAGATCACTTCCACCTGAATGGTATATATTCCTTGACACTTTTCTAATAGATTGGAGATACAGATTTGTGTTCTGCTAATGCCATAAGGTGGARTTAATGTAGCAAGTTAGGTTTTTATCCATGAACATTACTGACAGCCTATCCAGTTTCTTTTGGTCTCAATCCAGACTGAGTTCTGAGAAAGGCAAAGCCTACTCTGGACTTCTAAAGTGAGTAAATGTTATGTGAAATGACTGGGACAAACTCAGACCTGCAGCACTGTAATTCTGTTGCACTGTGATGACGTAGGAGAGCAGTTAGTGTACAAGCACAGCCTACCTTTTAGAATCCACATAACTAACCATATCAAAAAGTTAGTTTTTGCCAGGATACCCAAAAGGACAATTCACTATTTTTCTAATAATTAGCTTATCTTTCAGTTTTCAATGCAAATCACAGCATTTCTTCAGGTAAAATTTCAATTAATTTCAAGGCATTTTGCCAAAATCCAAGGATAACACAGTACCCACACATCATTGTAGGGACTGTCTTTCCTTCACCCACGGATTTTCTAATTCTATGCCAAGTGGAAAAAAGATCATTTGATGAAACCTAACACCCTCCCCCACAAAAAGAAATCCCGTACATATCCTAGCACTTTTCTTCTGTATCCTAACTGTTTCTTTTCCTCTAGATCAGATCCAGTCCTCTTTGAATTAGAGCTCTCTCTAGCAATTCCATTAATTACAATTTTCTGAGATTGGAACTCCACTGTTCTGTGCAATGTGTGAGGCAGGAACCAGCAAGCAAGGAACAAATCCAAAGCACACAAGGCAAAAAAGGCAAGAAGAAAAGTTCAGAGAGAGGGAGATATCTGCCTTCCATCAAATGTGCCAGTGACAGAGTAAGCAGCACTCCATTCCTTTAGCTTTGCCGGGACTATTTGTGTGCATAAATGCATACATGCATTCATGTTTTGACGGTCTGAGATCTAAGAGTAGACCAAAGAAACTGGGGGAGGGAGTGGAGAGGAGGTCTGAAATTCTCATTTTCATTCAAGTGAGTTGTTGCATCTGAGTTTATTCTGACTCAGTGCTGCGGTATCAATCACTTCTTTGCGTGGGAAGGCTGAAGCAGAAAACGCGCGCGCATGTGCGCACGTGTGCACACACACACACACACGCACACACACACACACACATGCACACAGTGCTCTATAGAATTCTAATTCACTTAACCCAATGATATAGTAAAAGATACTTTACACATAGCAAAATGTCATGAATAGATGAATAGAAAACCAAAAAGCAGCACTATTTATCTACCAAAGTTGAAGGGAACCTGTTGGGGTCAAGAAGCAGTGGCACCCTTAATTGAGGAAGACCATGGAGCAATTCCTCTCTCTCTGTTCTTCCTTCATTCCCATTCTTGTAGGGGCTGTAACCATCTTTCATATCTCCTTGTTATCCCTTGCATTTTGATCATATATGGGACTTTTACACGTAGGATACATGTTCCCTGTTCTCTTTGTTATGCCCTAAAACCAGTTTTACCCAGCTCTCACGGTTGCACTCCTTTAGCAACCATCAACTTACCATTTGTGATTTGTGTTTCCACCCTCGGCCTTCAGTTACCACCCTGTGCCTGTATTCTCAAGGCCTCTACTATCAAGGCTAGAGCCCTTGCCCTCTGCATTTTGGATATATTTGAGGGATTTTAAAGACCATTCTAGAGTACATACTTCCCAAATGTATAAATTAATGTGTGGCATGTGTAGGACCTGGATGAAGTACTGCTACTCATTGTCTACRGTAGGGTTTCTTCTGTGTCAGGAAGCATGCATCCATCACATCAGCATTTTTTAGCCAGCCCTCGATGAGAAGTGGGACACAACCTTCTTATGCAATAATAAATACTGTAAAACCTAGAACAAACTCTGCCTGACCTTCAACCACTTTCCAAGAAATAGTTTAAGTATTTTCCAAAAAGGCAACAGTTATGTAGGAAGTTGTCCAGCTTGGCAAGTGTGTGAGAAAAAGATGCCATAAGTCCAATCTCATTTGCCAACATCAAGAGTATAATATCTCTCTGCAAGTTTCCAGGTAAATCAGAGATAAGAATTAGCCACTTTTCTTGCATCATGAGAACAGTGCATCTGCATAAGTACACAGCAATCTTTCTAGTTAACCAGATTTCTTTTGGTTGCTATGCTAAACCACATGAGCATTTTACTTAAAAACAGACATTTTCATCAGACTTGCAGTTCTGTTTCAAATGGTGAAAGTTCCTCTACCAGCTCCCATTAATGTAACCTGAAATGAAAACTAAAAAAGTCACAGGTTTTGAATAATGAGTCTGTAAGAATCACTTCAGCTATTGTCAGACATCTAGTAAGTGAGCTTTCAGGTTCACATGAGTTCAAGACTGAGGCATGGCCATTCTACTTAGACACAATGAAGAGAGAGGTTTTATTTTTCAGACCTTCCTTAGTTATGCTAGAAAAACAAAAGCAGAGGACTGTGAAAATATTTATTTTGGGGGCTAAAACCCACTTGCTCTCTTTGTTCTCCAAAGTAGGTATGCATGACTAATTCCAAGTTTTATTTGTTTTCAGGCCTTCCTCCTTAAAGAGTCATGCAATCTGATTTAAAGAAGGTTGCATTCCAACCACTCTACAACCGGAGAGCCTCAGTGCTTCAGGTTTTCCTGGTCGATAATATTTTCCAAATGCCAAAACACCACAAATGATTATGTAATCATATACTTCATCTAAAAATAGGAGAGTAAGTTTTGCTATCAGGAAGAAAGAGATTTTTCCCGCCCTGCTCAAAAAAGAGGTGATCACAAGATGTTTTAGATGACTAGAAGTGGTCTAAAGCACATGAAACTAATTTGTTTAAACTGCTCATTTGAAAATTAGACCTGTTTCCATATCAAGTTATTAATCAGCCTCTGAAAAACTCCCCTGAAAATGTCTGACAATTATTGGTTGCTTCATATTCAATTGTATTAACTTGATACACAACTGGCAGATTTGAATTGGACAAAATATCAAATCAAAGGGAAGAAGGGCTCATTTCTGTATTGCTCCAAATGTCCTGGCTGCAGTCCAGCAAAGAACTTACTCACGTGCTCTATTTAAAAAAAACAGTTCCAGTGCAGACTGTTCACATGCAGAAAGTCAGATACAGCTGTGSTATGTTTGCAAGAGAGAGGCTCTATATACAGAAAAAGTTGCTTGAGACCGTTTCCTGTAAACAGACTATAGGCCAAAGAGAAAAAACTTTAAATAGGAAAAAAGTAATCCTGCTATTTGAAATTTTGCTACCCTTAGTAACTAGCCATCAGAAAAGTGTATTTAGGTCTATCACATTTCAAATTTCCTTACATGCATGTTGTTTCTTGCTTGGAAATTATGTCTAGGAACAAAAAGAGGATTTTGACCTTCTAGCTGGGAACTCAGACAGTGTGGTTGGAGCATAAGCTGCAGATGTCCAGGAATCCTGGACAAATATCTTGCATGCACAAGCAGATCAAAACTGCACGTAGAAACTACTGCACTTGTACTGTATGGACACTGTGCCAAGTGCCACACAGACAAGCTGTGTCGCAGCAAGCCTGCCGCATTTGGACACGCTAGGTTTCTGAACAAATGCACACAGACTTCTGCTGGGAAATCAGGGAGCTAAAGCTGCAGGCTTTTAAGTTTGTCATTTTTATTCTCAGAGGCAGAGGTGAACATTATATAGCTGCAAGCACACAAACTGTAATGATAAAGTAGTAAATGAGGAAAAGATACTAAAACTGCAAAGTAATCATAGAAAAAAAATTTAAAGATAAAATGATTTTATGAAGAATGCCTGCTGCTGTAAGGTGTTTTATCTGCTTTTGCTCCAACAACACAGCATTAACAAAGCAAAACAAATCTGTAATAAGCAAACAGTAAGGAAAGGATTAATCAGAAACATCATCATTAGAAACAGTCACTGTATTTAACCTGTACAGCTGAGAGACTACAGTAAGTAACATCTCACTGTACCACACAGCCCACACTCACTCTTCAGGAGGAAAAGCAGAATCTAAAGTTAATGTACAATGAATTTTCCAGTTAGTACAGGCAGCCTGGTAAACAAGCCACAAAATAAGAACAGACTTGAGTTTCCCCCATCCTGCTGACTCCACTGTGTTGAATGTTTTACTGGTTCAAAGGGCTACTGTAGAAACTTTTCATACTGTCCTGCACGTTCTGGTTTAAGCCACACAAAAAATCAGACATGTTAAGCTAGAGCAAGTATCATGTTCACTGGCCATAGGTTAAGCTAGCTAACTTGAACCAGTCAGATAGCATTATCTAATTAATATTTTCTTAATGATTGCAGAAAATTAGATGTTTAAATAGCAATGTAGATGAGAAGGTAGTAAAATCTATGTATATCGGGTTAGTTGTCTATTGCCTTTTTTTCAGTATTTCTCTAAACAGACAATTTCTGTTGGTTTTGTAATGACTGTATAAAGTTTACCAAAGCAAGCACAATATTATCACAGCAAGGAACTGCTGTGATTTGACAATATTAAATAAACATCAGGTTGATTTCATAGCTGAGGGCCATGTACTTAGATGTGATATACAGTGTGAAGAAGGTGAATTCTGAGAGACACTATTCAAAAGTCTCAAAATCTGCCCAAAGACTTTTTAGGGCAGATACTTAACCGGTAAAAAATAAAGAAATTCCACTAAAATAAACAAAAAACCCCATGCTCAGTGTCAGTTCTGTATAAGTTATGCTATCCTTCAGAAGACTTTATTTTCATTATTCTTAAGCTATAGTAAAAAGCAGAATGCAGGATTTCTTTCCAGTTATGAAAAAAAAAATCTGTTTTTCTTGTAAATACAATATTGCAAAATGGCAAATGTTATCTCAGTAGTATCTGGCTCAGAATGCACTAGAGGGTGACGAGAATATTTCTGTTTACTAACAAGGTAATGTTTGAATTGATTATCCAGTAACTATGCTGATAAGCCTGGGTCAAATGTAGGTTGATTTATTTCTTATCTGCTGCTAACACTAAGAAATATCCCCAGTTTTAACCATGAGGTATTACTTAAGTCTAAGCAAAACATTTGCCATCTTTTTGTGTTCTCTGTAAATCAGTACTTTACTTCAGCTTTTTTAATATTTGTAGTTCCATATATGCCTCTCCCTGAGAACAATGAGACCTCCAGGTACTCATAAGCTTGCCTTGCAACAGCTCTCTGTAAAGCACCTCCAAAACAGGTCCTGTAAAGCCTTGTCCAAGCAGAACAATTGCAGAGGCTGGGGTCATGCTCCCTTCAAGCCAGTGGTGAGAGCATGAAGGGCAATCCAGAAAGCTAACTTGCCTGGCCGGGACGTATCAAGAGCTGCCCAACCAGAAACACTAGAGTTTAGACTGCCTAAACTGGAATGGTAGGTGCTTAAACCTCAGAAAACAATTCACTCTCTCCTCAAAACAATTCTTGCTCCTGAAGGCACCTGAAAATCAATTATTTGTTTCAGTTCCTTGAATGCCTAAGCTCAGGCTCTTGCACACTGCTTTGGAATCCTCTCACCTGGCAGACATGGAAGGCACTCGGGCTCTAGGTCAGTTAAGGGGTATGACATTGCCTGCTGCATAGTGCATTTGCCCCAAATTGCGAGATATGAGTTCTAGGCCCCAAGGTCCCAATTCCCAGGCAAGTACCCTCTCACATTTACATTAAGAGACACACTGAATAAGGCTATTCTCTAGTATCTTGTTAAACCTGCTTTYCTTCCTCCACCGTAGCCTACAATTTCCACCAAGAGAGCAAGAAGAAGAAAAGAGCAGCCTACTGGTGGAAGCACTTTAGTGGGATTGAGGAGAGCCTGGATCCTCCCAGCACTATTAATGTATTTTGCATTGGACAGGAATGAGGCAAAAGCAACCCCAAGAGCAGAGGTGCGTAAAGACAGTCTAACTTGACCAAGTGAGCCAGCTCTGAGTAGAGTACAGTTGTGGCACTGTGTGAATTCTAGCATGCATGTTCTTTAGTACAGCACCAAGCTAGCCCTGTTAAACAGCTTTTTTGCAACCTGAGCAAGCAGCTGATGTTACTATGTCATGGCACAATGGTGAGAGAGGACAGGAAGGGGGCAAGGCTGAATACCTTTTTAATTCAATTTCTTGCCTCCAAAATGGAAGTTTTGCAATGAGGAGTTTGGAATAATCAGCACATATTGGTCATACTAGAGAACCAATGATTGCATCTTCACTGTCCTGTTGCAGTGTGTTCACCTGGAGAGTGTCCCAGTCAGTATGTATGCTGGAGAGAGCCACAGCATGGCCTGGCCTTTGCAATACTCTCAGAACACTTTCCAAAGCAAGCTGGATAAGGCCTTTCCCCTTTCCAGCACCCCCAGGAACATGTCTACCAAGTGATATCTCAGTGTGCCAACTAGGCTACGTGACATAGGGCAAGACAGAGGGCTGGATCCACTGGATGCTTGCTGTTCAGAGCCTCAGAAACAGTTTTTGCCAAACAGCATGAACAGAAGAGTGTCTATCCTATGGCTGTTGTCCATCCCCTTTTATTTAGCGAGACTCTCAATGTGCTGATGAGCACTGTCCCCATCCACCTTCTCTATGAAGGCTTGTAAGGGTGGATGCCTGTCTTCTCTCCTTATGAGGACTCCTACACCTAGTTGCTGAGGAAGACATGAGAAGGCTGATGCTCAGCTATCACACCTGTGAGCCCTTCCTGCCTTTCTAGAGGATCTTGAGGATCACCAGTAAGGATCTGTGAGGACTCCCTTCTAAAGGCTGCCTGAAGGGTAAGAGTGTGCGTAGTGCATGTGAGTCAGGACTAGGGGGAGTGTGTGGAGAGCCTGGTGGGATAGCTGTGCTGTCTGAGAACACCCCATAGGCATGGTATGGATATGGCTGGCCCCAACTGGGTGGCAGCTTTGAAACCTATAGTGTCCATTTGGATAGGATATCCTCTTTGGATTGGCACCCAGGAACAGACAGCAGTATAGGTGTCACCTTTTGAGCTGAGCAAAAAAGATCAGCCATGCTGAAGACCAAAAAGATGAATCAAATGAATTTCAACAGAGAGGACTCAAAAGTGGAATTGCAAGGAATGGTTTTYGAATTACTCCTAAATGTGAAGGAGATAATTCTCCTTTGTACACCAGGTGAGGCACTATAATTCTGAAGTTCATAAGCTGGTACATCCAGATAAGGCACACCAAAACTGCAAAGAAAATACAAGGTTGAATCTGGAAGCCATGTCAGTATGCTGCCATACCTAATCTCATTAGCCTTCCTAGGAAGGTTCCTTAGCTCAGGATCAGAGCAAGGCTGACAAGGTTATGTCCTTTCTGGGGCAGAATTACTTGGCAGCAGCTAAGGGCTCTTTGAAGTGCTTTCTGCTCTGGCCACTAGACATGTCCTAGCTCAAAAATGACAGAGCACATCATAGAAACATCTCTGCCTCCAACAGTCAGCACCAGGAGGTCAGCCAGGTGTCAGTCATCAAGCTTGCACGAGACAAGAAACAAAGGAGCTTCCACTGAAGATACAGAAATAATCAACTTAAAATTGGGAGAAGAAATTACATTCTGAACCAAACCATAAGCAGTCTGAGTACCTTCTACTCCAAGCTATCAGAGAAAAAAAGACCTTAGTTGGATAAACATTACAAAATTATTTTAAAAATCAGATACATTTTTCATAAATAATCTGTTCCTTGCTGTTACACTAACCAGAGTAAGAATGAATACAGAATAGATTCATGGTTCACGTCAGAATTAATTAATCACTGTGAGGCTTATGTTGGGAACAAACTTTTCCTATTGGCATGTTAACTGTATAATTGGATTTGTGGAGGTCCTACATGTGTTTTTGAAGCTCCTAATTTGAACAAAGTCAAAGCCATTGCTTGGCTTTGCAAGGTTTGTGCTTCTTCATGCCAACTCAAGCTTTCTGCTAATTAGAGGGAAGCTTATTTACTGAAAATCAAGGGTGGAGGCAAGGGAAAAATGGCACCAAGTTCTATAAACCAAGTGTACTAAATTGTTTCTGTCTTCAGGACAGAAAGGAAGAATAGATAACACTTTACATTACTATGAAGAAAGAACAGACTATCTGACTAGATACAAAGAAATTCTTTTTCACCATGAGTGCAAATTTTTATTCACTAGAACAGGTTTCCAGAGAAACTCTATTCTTTCAACTTAAATTACTGTTTCTATGATTCTGCAAAGGGCAATAGGTAATCCTTAGTCACAGCAAGTAGGATAGAGAGAAGCCTGACGTGTATCATGTCAGGGCTGCTCACTTTCTAGACAACACTTCCATTGTTTTTACACATTGTTCTTTGCCTTCTTTTTTACCATCTCCACTTCTCATTTGCCCTGTTAAATAAATCTTGATTTAGAATTACCATCAGACAAAGCAAGTCACTGGATGCCACTCCAAGAAGAAATCAAAGCTAAGCTCTGTCCCTAAGAGGTAGCTCTAATATCTGTTAGATTTGTGAAACCATTCGAACCTATGTTATCACTATACCACCCGCAGACATGCTGGAGCAGTGAAGATGTTTATGGTATCCTTATGATGATGATGTTACCTAGGACCTTGATTTTTAGTGATGTACCTCCACTCTTACTAGTATTGGCTGAAGCACTTAATTATGTGTGGCATACCTTTCCACTATCTAAATGGGTTTTGACAAAGTGACACCAGTTATCAGAGAAATTAAGAAAAATATCTAATGCAGGAAAAGTCAAGAAAAGAAATCAAGTTACAGTGAGCCAGGACAAAGCACGGTCTGTCTACAACATCCCAGAATAGTTCTTTCATTCATTATCTATATGATAGTCTCAATTTAGAGGACCTAGAATGGCAGAGGTGAAAGTCTATGTCTCATACTGAGGTATTTATCTGCTTCAATGGCATTTCTGGATATGATTCCTGAGGGTAAGATGGTCTTACCTGTTCTTGGGATGTTTCCGAAGAAGCAAGCATGCCCCAAACAGGAACTTCTAAACTTGAACTTCTGTTTAAACGTCTACTCTCAAAAAACAAAGGTGATGATGTTTTGTGTGCACCAGTTCCGATGGTACTTAATTTGAGGTCTCCGTTTTGTTGTGCCTCAAATTCCATTTAAATTCATCTTACTGAATTAAAAACAAACCCTCAGTAAGACTAGGTTGAAATGGATAAAGGTAATTCACTTACAACATCTTGAGTTGATGCTCAAGGGTAAGTTTCCCTGTACACTGTCCCTCCTTGCTACAGGGCACAATGAAATGATTGAAAACAAATAGCTGACATGTCTAGTAGTCTGGCCTGAGCAGAGTAAAAAGATGCAATATCTCCTTGTGTGGAGGATTTGCCATATTCCACCGAGAGTTCTACTGTAATCACAGTTTAAATGAGAAGGAGACATGTCAGGAGTGAATGTTGTCTACCTTGACTTCAGCAAGGTTTTTGACACTGTCTCTCATGACGTTCTCATAGGCAAGCTCAGGAAGTGCAGGCTAGATAAGCTGACAGTGAGGTGGACTGAAAACTGGCTGAAAGGCAGAGCTCAGAGGGCTGTGATCGGTGGCACACAGTCTAGTTGGAGGTCTGTAGCTAGCGGTGTCCCCCAGGGGTCAGTACTGGGTCCAGTCTTGTTCAACTTCTTCATCAATGACCTGGATGAAGGGTCAGAGTGCACCCTCAGCAAGTTTGCTGACGATACAAAACTGGGAGGAGTGGCTGATACACCAGAGGGCTGTGCTGCCATTCAGAGAGACCTGGAGAGGCTGGAGAGGTGGGCAGAGAGGAACCTCATGAAGTTCAACAAAGGCAAGTGCAGGGTCCTGCACCTAGGGAGGAATAACCCCATGCAGCAGTACAGGCTGGGGGTTGACCTGCTGGAAAGCAGCTCTGCAGATAAGGACCTGGGGATCCTGGTGGACTGCAGGCTGACCATGAGCCAGCAATGTGCGCTTGGGGCCAAGAAGGCTAATGGTATCCTGGGCTGCATTAGGAAGAGCATTGCCAGCAGGTTGAGGGAGGTGCTCCTCCCTCACTACTCAGCCCTGGTGAGGCCACATCTGGAGTGCTGTGTCCAATTCTGGGCTCCCTAGTACAAGAGAAACATAGAGCTACTGAAGCAAGTCCAGCAAAAGGCTGCTAAGATGATTAAGGGACTGAAGCATCTCTCCTGTGAGGAAAGGCTGAGAGAGCTGGGACAAGAGAAGACTGAGGGGGGATCTTATCTATGTGTATAAGTATCTGAAGGAAAGGTGTAAAGAGGATGGGGCCAGACTCTCTACAGTGGTGCCCAGCAACAGGAGAAGAGGCAACGGGCACAAACTGAAACACAGGAAGGTCTGTCTGAACATGAGGATAAACTTTTCACTGTGAAGGTGACTGAGCATTGGAATAGGTTGCCCAGAGAGGCTGTGGAGTCTCCTTCCTTGGAGATATTCAAAAATCATCTGGACACAGTCCTGGGCAACGTGCTCTAGGTGACCCTGCTTGAGCAGGAGGGTTAGACTACATGATCTTCAGAGGTTCCCTCCAACCTCAACCATTCTGTGATTCTGTGATAACTCTGTTCAAGGCCCATAGAAAGCCAAAGCAGAGGAGGGCATTAATGTCTAGAGCTCATTTCAGAAGTAAAATCCTTCTCTAACGAGGACTGAGGAAGCATGGTCTCAGTTATCTCACAACATGTTCCAACCAACAAATTATATTGTTTCCTTAGTAAGAACACTGTCCATCCTTCCCCAGCTGATACAGGCAGAACTGGGCTTTCAGACTCAGCTCCCTGCAAAGTGAGCATGGCTTCCTTTAGCCCATCAAAATAAAGAGAAATCTTTGGAGCAGAGAGAAGAAACAGATTTGTTCCTTCTCATCTTCACACTCTGCAAAGTGTCCTAATCACAAGGACAGATCAAACTTCCTTCCGTCTCATTTTTTTTCTGGCTCTATGGGTTTTGCATTTTTTGGCTTCAGAGGGGCTGAAAAGCAGCAGCAGAAAATGCTCTTGCCAAAAGTTCCCATGACCTGGTAGTTTGGTCATTCTTCTAGGGACATGCTCTCAATCCCACTCATGCAGAACACGATGCAAAAAGAGGTACTACCATCATGACCCCAGCTAGATTTATCCTGAGCAGATGGAGGGATTTCCTTCTGGCTCTTTATACCCTCACTACAAGAGACACACTTAAGTGGATGGCATCACTTTGTGTTAGGGCCTGATTCCCTAAATAAATCAGTGTGGAAAGGAAGTCCTACATTAGGTGGATTAGATCACTCATTGGCACTGTCTATATGGCAAGGCTTCAGTGCACCTGGCATTCCTTGCCCCCAAGTTGTCTAGGACTGAATTCCCTTGCAGATCTGGACTCCAGCAGGGAAACCCTGCACACCTGGCTGCCTCCCCCAGAGCTCTTCTTCTATTGCTGCTTTTGCAACAGTGACCTCTTTTTATTCCTAATGGGAATTTTAATCTCTTTCTCCTCTGCTCTTGCCTAGTCCCTAGTCTAGAATGGTTTTCTCATTCCAGGGTATACAGCAGCATCTACTGGCATTTCATGGACTTTATCTGTAAGCCATGAATGCTTTTAGTCTTTTGATGTCCCCTACATCCATCAGTTCAACACAGAAAACTCTCTCTACTGTTATTTTCCCCCTCAAACCAGTTAATAAGTGATTTAATAACTCTTTTAAACTCCATTTAAGAGGCCCACCTGACAACCTTTATAGTTTGCATAATGATCTGCATGACATTCCAAAAGTAATGAGATGATTAGAAGAACAGCCTTCTAAAAGACATACTGTTAAAGAGCAAGAAGCAAAACACCCAGAAATCCAGCCAGCATTTTCAATTCTGTAGTTATTATAACATTACCACATTAGCAGTTCTGAGAGTCAGCTAAGCAGTGGAGTTCTTGGAAGAGACACTGGGATCATGCACATGTTTACACACAATGCATTGCATACACCTGCAGTCTAACCAGAAGTGGGATAGCACCAAGAGCAGGAGAAACTTTGCTAACTTTCATCTACTTAATGTGGGTATCAGTAGCAGYGTCAGCAGCAAGAGCTTCAACATGGGCTAGCTACCCATGCTTTTATGCAAGCTCCAGGCACACAAGTCTTTGCCTGCTAATTCTTCTCTCTTATACTATCAACACATCTAGATCACTGCCACCTTGGGTATGGCTATACATGCTGCAGTCACACCTGACTGCTGTGCAGATATGCTTTAGGCGTAGAAGAGTTTTGAATACCAGGCTTGAGTGCTGTTGCCACATCATGTTAGCTCCCTTTGCCACTTTCCAATAAGTTGCTGTTATATTCTCCTGCTGACTGTAAATGAATCCTTCCATTATGGTAGGAAAGCACAGACTAATGTAACTAAACTAAAAAACACCTAGAAAAAATGTTGTAATTATACATTTGAAAACAGTAATTAACTAGGATGTAGAAGAGTAAGAATTCAGTAGCTAAMGGGTATAGGAGAAGCTTCACATCAACATCTTTCTCCCTAAGCTGCCCTGTGGACCCTCCCATCAAGAGTGAAAATTAGATAGTGACTAGTAATTATCACAATGGAATTTATTTCACAACACAAGTTGTTTTTTCAGATTAGACATATAAGACATTTGTGGGATTTGCAACTCTTCTCTGGAGCAGCTATGGGAACCCAAGGAAGTTCAAAGACCTTTAGTAAGGGCTACACAATTCGCTGCTCCAGAGTTCAAGCCTACATATGTTCAGGTCAAATTGCTTTACAAAAAACTTAAACAAACTCTCATTTGCCCTATCTTTAAACAAGAGGATGGGGGTGAGACCTAAGCATTCAGGTAAAAAAGAGAGCCATATTTAAGTGTTCAAAAGAAACAAAACTAGTACCCTGTTTCAAAGATGCATTTTAAGGATATGAAGACACACACACACACACACACACAAACACACAGACCCCTCACCAAACTCTTACAAAATACCAATGCCCACTATTCTTCTTTAAAAACTGCCTAAAAAATGGAACAAGACTTTTTTAAAGCTGTCTTCCTTGGGCAGTGTTTTAATGCACTTAGAATCTCATTTAATCTGATAGATCAACCTTCACTGATATTATTACATACAAGGAAACCAAAAGAGTCATGTGTTATTTCCAGCTGAACCAGTTATGCAAACTCAGTATATAAATGGACTCAAAGCATCAACATTGGAAACTGAAGAGATGATAAAGCTACCCAATGAGTGTTACTGCTTTTTAAAGCAATTACGGTAGCTTTATGAACTAACTAAAATGAACTAGGTACTTGCTAGACAGACTATGAGGCACTCTTTACATTCAAGGAGTTCAGTCTATGACAAAGCAAATGCTTAGGTTAGGAAGAAACATGATTCAGTATATCCAAACTTAACAACTACTACTGTTTGTGAGATTTACAACAAAATTGAAAAAATCTTTCAAAACAATTTAAATACAAATAACTGCAAGGTAAAGATATAAGAGTAAGATTTCTAATGGCCCTTAATACATTTCTGGGAAAGTAGATTACATAAAATATTGCCCAATCTTAGCACGTGAAACAAATGATAACTGCACAGGCAAGCAGATTGCTTATTATCTGGAAAAGGATATAGTAAGTAGGTTGTGGAGAAAAAAGAAAAAAGAAAAAAGAAAAAAAAAGAAAAAAGAAAAAAGAAAAAAGAAAAAAGAAAAAAGAAAAAAGAAAAAAGAAAAAAGAAAAAAGAGAGAGAGCAAAGGAGAGGAAGAAGAAGAGGAAGAGGGAGAGGAAGAGAACTGTTTGAAGAGCAAGTACTTACCATCACTGAATGGATCAGAATACACATTCCCCATACAATCTGTTTAATTCATGTTCCAGTCTACTAAAGATATTGGGGCAAATCAGTCTCTGAAGAACAAATCAGAATTTCTGTAGATCTGGTGCTTTGTGTACTAGATGTTTATACAAACATGTAAGAGTTTAATTCTTTCCCCAAAGAATTTACATTTCATGACAAGAGACAGCTCAAAGGTTGAGAACATGAACTATGAATGAGTTATAACTAAATCCTCTGACATCTTGCAAAGTCATCTTAGGTTTCCCACAGCACCTCCTAGAGAGAGAATTTCTGCAAAAATATGTGACAAGTGATAAAACATGCTGGGCTACTGACCTGCTCTTTATGAAAGCATGTTTAAAGAGAGGTAACGGGTTGGACTGAATGTGCATCTTTGGAATAACCTTACCCAGGAAAGGTAAATAGGTTATTTATTTTATCTCTAATTTCTATTGTCCTAAATAGTGTGTAATTATATTTTTGAAACATTAAAAGTTTAGATTGAATTTTAATCTTTGACAAAAGAATACCACAAATCATTATTTCTTTTTCTCAGAAGGCTACCTTGGGGAATTTGTTGACTACTGTTGAAAGAAACTGAAGGAAAATCCTATATATGAACTCAGTAGTTCTTAACTACAATGGGACAGTGGCCTCTTAATCATATTTTGTTGGAAGCAAGGGCTAATAACCTCACAAATTTGCTGACTATATACACTTATAGACACAATAAATGATGATGTTCTTACAATATCCATTCATTAGAGATCAGTCTAGATCAGAACAGTCTAGTAACTAGTTCTAGGAACTTTCTGCTGCCACCTACAGACTGGTGTTGCAGCTCCTTGAAGCAAGTGGGCCTCCAGCTCTGAGCCCAGTATCAGGGAACATTCAGGTCACACCAAAGACTGACTCAAGACATAAAGGTCCTGTGCAAACTGAAGACCTTATGTTTTGTGACCAGTGTAATTTTGCATCCATGAAAGTACAAAGCAATTCCTTACAGTAGGTAAAGTATATCCCATGGATACTGTGATTTGTGCAAGTGCAACAATCATTATTTGTAAACCCCAATGGTGACGAGGACTAACTCATTAATCTCCTTGTCCTCTGCCTGAGGTGAAGTGTAGTATGTCAGAGCACTTGCATCTCTAACAAAGGTGTTATTTTTGGGGTAAAATGTGGAAAATCTTCTAGAATTAAATTGGAGGACAGGGAGGGATGACCTGAATAAGCAGAAAGGACAGCTTAAAAGGAACACCAATGAATTAGAGACAAACCGAGTATGAAGTGATAATTAAATGCCCAAAGAACAGGGCATATTGACTGAGTAGTCACTGATTAGAGAAGAACATAGAGAATATCATTTTATAGTGATTGATAAATAAGAACAATAAGTTCCATAATGCAGTACTAGTGTTAAAAGAGAGATGCCTTGTGAGAGTATATTAGGGTATTAGTAAGTTTGAAAAGAATGAAAAGTCCATACTCTGCATTAACTAGAACAAATTAAGGTACAAGGCCTACATACACTAGGAGTTTCTTTCTTGAATTACACACCCCCTTCCTGAAGATCTCATACCCTCTTTCCTCTCCAGCTTTCAGTCTTCCACCAATTCTCCTATTACCTTTTTTCATCATTTCTAGACACAGAACCCCAACCACAAATCAGTTCCACTGCATCCTCCTCTTCAACTGCTCTTGGCCTGTATCATCAGTGGCAGTACTAGTGCCTCCTCCACTTAAACATCAGGAGTACATTTGTGTGAATGACCAAGACACCTGGGAGATATGGCGTTAACTGCTGCAATTGCATCACTTAAATGAGCACTGACAAAATGAATGAAGAGGAGAAACTTCATGGCAAATCTGCCTGCCAACCTTTTGCTCTCTAGGGAGTAGCAGCTTCAAGCTGTAATGGTGCCAGAAGTCCAGACAACAGATAATATGGCATATCATAAAGAAGCTTAGAGAATCATGAATATCTTCAGTGAAGGAGACCTAGCCTAGAGTTACTGGAGATGGATTAGTTTAGTGTTACATAGACCAATCTTAGCATCCAAGATCCAAGATTAGACAAACYGTTATAACAATTCGAAGCGTTCCTGTCACAACAAAAGTATTTCAACTTCAGAGTAAAACCTTTATGAATAGTCAGGGTTAGTCCAGGACCTCTGATATTTGACATCAACCTGCTCACCCTGCCTGCAATATCTTGGGGGTTGGGGGGGGAGAGGAGCTAAAAACAAAAATTCCCCAAGAATTTACTGAGATGGCTGCAGTATGCATGAGCAGGACAATTTTAAGGGAGCAGTGAATCCCACCAAGGGCCATTTTCTCTCTCTTCTTATTCAAAACTACATACAATCATTGAGAAGCAATGAAATATCATTTACTCAATGCCAGCACAAATAACTCCTCCATGTTAGGCAAAGAAAACACCATCTGTCATCTCTTGTGGTGTCCAGGTTATAGGATAAAGAATTGAGTAAAACATTTTGGGGAAAAATTTCAAGAGTTATGAATAACTATAGGGATCAGATATCTGAGAGCAAAAAGAATCACAGAGGAACAATCTAAGAAACAAAGCCCCTCAAGTAACCAATGCCACATCTTGTTCCTGGAGAAGGCCTCAGAGTGGCTCATGGCTGAATAGAATTGGTCAAAAAGCAAATCATAACATCTCTAAATCAGCAATAATCTACAAAGACCTAATACTTGCAAACTGATGTTCACATTGTTCTGGTTTCACCTAAGGTTCAAACGTAAGGACACTTGGAACAAGTGGCAAGGAATGTGACATTTATCTAGCAGATACAATCTTTAAATAAACACTGGAAACATTTCTCAGAAGATGTAAGCTCTAGTCCATGCAGGTGTACTGGCATATTTTATGCAAATTACATTGAAAAGACATAAAAGGTTAACAGAAAGGCAACAAACATGATCCAAAAGCATAGAATGACTTGTTCATAAGGAATAATTAAGTGAAGACTCTTCAGTGAAGTCTTAAGTTATGACTCCTCAGTCTGGAAAAACAGACAACCGAATACGACAGAGGTAAAAAAAATCTGAGTGATGTGGAGATAGTGAATAGGAATTGATTGTTCACTGTGTTCCAGCGCAAGAGCTGGGGGTCGGGGGCACCAAATGAAACTAACAGAATTCAAAACTAGCAAAAGGAAGTGGATTTCCACACAACCTATGGCCAAGTTTTGGATAGTAGTATTTTACATGGGTTCAAAAAGTGATTAGGCAAATCCATCACTACTTATTAATTTAAATAAAGCCATGTCTATCTTCAAGTGGTCAAATGTTGAGAGAGTATGTGTGGGAAACTTCATACATGATTATCTTGTTCTTACATGCTTCYATAGGTGCTGCTTTTGGTCACTGTGAGAGGCATTCTTATATTTTTATAGTGTATTATAAAATTCTGAATACCTTTATGAATGTTAAACACCCAATGAGATTAATCATTTTAAATTCAACATTTTGTAAGAGTAGAGTACTGTTTCTGTGGTATAAGGTACACTGTGGTATACATGGCATCTTTCCCTTGAGGTATGAGTTATACATTTCTTTTTCTCTTTCTTAACAGGTAATAGAAATTTGAGCATGAAGTGAGATAACAATCTACAATCGCTCTCTCTTTCTCTCATCTCTAAGGTCATCTGAAAAAAGGATGCAAATGTTGTTCACAAGCTTATGATCCTATGCTTGCAGCTAGGGCAAAGAAATGATCTATAGAGATACTGTGATTTTTTTCTTGACTTACAATCTTTAGCCAACAGGCTCGAGCTGAACTTAGTCCTTCAAATATTTTGGATCTTGTCCCTCAGTTAACCCTACTTCCTAAAGAAAACAAAAACAAGAACAACCCCCTCCCCCCCACAAAATGCAGAAATTCTAAAGTATTGTAGTGGATCAGTCTCTCAGTAATCCAATTTTTCCTTCATTAAGCAGCAAAAAAAGAACCAAAACAAAGGGCAGAATCAAAACAAGGATGAAACAAAGAACTGAAGAAAAGGGTAATGGCAGCAGAGAAAAAGTGGATGAAAATGTATTATATAAACCCATATTTCCTTTTAATATGAATGGATAAAATCTCATCTACTGGCCTCTGTAAAGCAGCACTTTCAGTATGAACTACCCAGATATTGTGGGATACTGGAACACAATTAGCTGGGTCCCTTTAAATTCTACAATCCTTTCCATTTCTCTGGAAGTAACTTAAACTCTCATCAGTCATGTTGCCAACCACTTCCTGCTGGAATCAAGTGCTTCAAATTTTCCCTACTTATAGATGGCTTCAGTTGTCTTTAAAAAGCACCCACAAATCCAAAGCTGATTAAAACTCAACAGCTACAACTCAAAGAAAAATACCACAAGTCACAAGACCTGCTATGATTTAGGAATTTATAATTCCAAGAGCTTCCATTCCATCTGATAGAAAGTCATATCATGTTAAGAGCAAGCTTGACCTGTACAAGAAATACTCTACAGCAGAATTAAAGGTATCAGTCRCTCTCGAGAGTTTCTAGGATGGAGATGACTACAGTAGAAATACTTATAAACGCATCTCACTTTCTTATACTGCACAAAGGGAAGCTGTATCTCATGTTGGTAACCATTTCATTGTCCAAACACGGTAACTGTGTGTGTGGATGAAAGTATCAGTTACAGAATTTGAGCAAGTTATTTTTCAGCACGGTGAGCTACACATTGCTTAGAACAAGAATAAATCAGACTGATATACTTAAATCAATACCTTATTTTTGAGGAATATGTAGGTCCACAGGAATAAATGCACTTCAAATCAGATCAGTATTACACACATCTTTTATCAAWCAGGTATTAACAGGGCTTGCACTGGTTAAAATCCACTCCTCTGTAAACTGTAGAAAGAGATTGAAAGCAAGCTGTCAGACTTCCTACTGCTCAAAACCACTTATTATGTAGGCATTTTGTAGAAATGGATGTTAGGACTCTAGAAAATGGACAGGAAAATCTTTTGAGAATGTACTTTTATTTCAGAGAGTAATAGAAATGTCATAATGCTTCTAGGCTTTTTCCACGTACTTGAGGAAAACTGCTTATGAAAGTAACATACCATGTAGTTACTTCTGTTCAAGTCCAAATAGCTGAATGTTTACACGTTGTACAACTTACTCCAACTACCTCCATCTCCCATGAGACTGGTACAGATGGTTTCTTTCAAGACACTAGCTTTGAAATTATTTGGCCAGTAGCACTGCTAAGTATTCCAGCCCCACATAAAATAGCCCTGTATAGTTTACTTGCATTTTTCTCTCCTCACAATATCTCACCATTAATATAAATAGCTGTCTGCTAGTGACCTAGTAAAAAAACAACAGAAACAAATACTAAAAAGCTTTATGCAGACCCATGAAAACTGTAACTTTGGTTGGAGCAGCTCTTCTGGTAATGCATTTAGGATTTAGCTTCATGTTGCTCTTTGAGTTTTTTTTTTTTATTCAACTGTTTAATTGCTTGATGTTAGCAGTGGCTGTCAGTCCTTATGCCACTTTCAGTCACTTTTGATAGATCTGTGAGTTTGGACTACAGGCTTGTTCAAATCAAAGCTTTTAATGAAACATAATTTTGAAGTTTGATCACTTTGAGAGGGAGCCCTACAAAAGCAGGAGATTAAAATTAAATGGTATTTCTGGCTTTTCCTGTGAGGTTGAATTCTCTGACCATTGACACTGTCCAGCAACTGGACTGCCTGGGGGACAGACCAAAGGGACTGCTTAGGGGCTGAGGGCTTCTTGGCAATGCATTTCTAGAGTCACTTCAGGGTGGAGTGGCCCTGTGCACTAAACAAATCCTACATCTCTGCTTTACTTCACACATGCAGGTATTGGGCCCCTCTTTGAGTGAGTACAGTGTAGATTTGGGCAGCACACAGAAACCTCATATGTGCTAGTCACGGCAGTTAACAAAGCAGAGTAGGCATGGCAAATGACCCGGAGGTCCCCTCCTGTCTTAATTATCTAGCATTCAAAATATGAATTGAAGTAACGTAACCAAAGTTGCCCTACCTATCTTAAATATTTGGCAGTGTGAACCCATGTCAGCTACAAGAGCTATCTGCCCTATTACTCTCTCTGACTCATCTGCTTTAGTCAACTGCTGAACACTTACCAGGAACAAAATAAGATTTGTCATACAACCAAGCTAGGGGGAGCCGGGAAAAGAAGAAAGGGCAAAGGAAAGAATTGGAAGCTATCTGAACCTAGGAGATGCAGAATGAAGACATGCATGAAGGTGAAAAAAAAGAAGAGAGTATAAAGTTATGGATATTGCACTTTGGTATAATGAAGAAAAATGAAGTAAAATCTGACAAGAGTCCATTAGTAAGACTTTCAAGAATTCAAACCATATCTCTAGAAAACACAACAAGWATTCAGTCACACTTCAGCAAAGGCTTTTGGCATGCTCTTGATTATTTTAACTTATATGTTTACAGAAGTTAAAACTGCCTAGGTACAGATAACACCTACATTGTAATGTTTTTCTAAGACTTAGTGATAAATTATAAATTTTAACAAGAAATATTTTTGGTGTTGATTCCTAGGAATGATTCTTAAAGCTACACACACACACAAAATGACCTTGTTTTAGACCCTTGAACTTTGCTGCTATTCACATGTAGGCAAATTTTAAATTCCCTGATATATAGAGATGAAGTTACTGAGCTACATATTATTGGGCCTCTGGGCCAAAGGCAAGATTTGTTATTAAAATAGATTTTATATATAGCCACACATCACATTTATAGTATACCAGAAATCAATGGATCTACCTACTTCTTCCTGCTATAAACAGGCTTAAATGAGAAGCAAATTAATGCAAACTGTTTCTCCCTAGACAATCTACCCAACATTTTTCTGCTACAGAAATGGACAGAGCAGAGGGCATTAACTACAGAAAACTCCCATTAAAACACAGCTAATTTCCCAGATCTCTTAGGGAAAGAAGAGCCTACTTTGGTCTTCTAACACATCCTGCATTTTAAAATATTGTTGCTTTGAAGAATATTGCCCTCTTGATGCAGCTTCAGACTTTTACTTCAGAAGCACTGCATAAAAGCATGTGTCATGGCATCCTTCAAACATATCAAAAATTCTTAAACTCTTATTAGAGCCTTGCTCAAGCTCTACCTTGCTGAACTCACAGGAGGTCAATGTGACTGAAAGACACTTAAGCTTTTCTGAGTCCTGGACACTAAACAGACCCTCTCTGATCCCTGTGATACAGCCTGTGTTACTGTCTGACAGAATTAGATCCTTTATCAGATGACCTATACTCCTCAAATCATTGAGAAACCTCCTACTTCTAGTTGCTTATGTATACAGTTTCCTTGAGCTCTAACCTTGTTTTGCCTTTATGGAAACACAGTAACTTACACAAAGGCTTTCCTCATACATTCATTCCTGCATCTTAGCAGAGTGCCATAGCCACTGTGTGAGCTTTTGGGTTTTTTCCTCCTTGAAGTGATCTTTCAGGATTCCATCCTAGGCCAGAGGTGCTCTTCTTCCTGGAAACAAATCCTTTCCTAAAAATGTTCTATTAGTCATCTCAGTCCCATCTGAGGTCACCTCAAGGGGTCTCTCCATATGTAAAAAATTGATTGTATCCATAGGTTTCAGACTATTGTCCTGTATTTCCCTGCCATGCTGTCATTCTCCACCTATACTGAATCCTAAGATATGTTTTAATAACTCAAATGCAAACTCAAGCCGTGCCTCCTTGGTACAGAGAAAGAACTATCACATTCATTATTTAGAATATACCAAAAGCTTGTACCACAGCTAACAGAACAACATGTCATAGAACTGAAGGAGGCTTTTAAGATAATCAGGTTCAATCTCCTACCGTTATCACATATAATACATCAAGTTCTATCTGAAAAATAGTTTAGGTTTCTTGAATCCACCTGGAAGCCTGAGCCAGAAATACATTACTCTGTTAGTCTCCTTGCCTAATATTCACTCCCAATGTTACATAATAATTTATACCCAGGATGAAGATAAAATCCATGATGTCAAGTCTGTTCTGGACTGAATGAGAAAATCGAGGCATTTATTATGTCCATATTATTAGCTGATTAAGACAGAAAGTGTATGAAAACAATTACATCATGTTCAATTCATTAGTCAAAAAGGTTTATTTATTTTCAACTGCTAATACCATTTTCTCAGAGGAAATGGCTCAGAAATCCAAGATAAATGTATCTCACTAACTGAAAAGTTGCCAAACATGCTTTAAGGTCTTAAAGCTGTAAGTTCTCAGCCTGGAAGTACTACAGGCAGTTTCCATTGTATAACTAAGATAAGCTGGTCACTTTTCTAAGAAAAAAAACAAAGATTTAGGGAGTGTTCTTACTTTAAAAAAAAAAAAGACTGAAAGCTAGACAAAGGACTGTGTGCCATACTGTTCTGTCATCACACAGACAAATTATGACTGAAAAAAATAAGCTAGGGAAAAGGAATTCAGTCACAAATCCATTTGTGGGAAGCAAATGCAATAGAATTAAGTATTTCAGAGCGTATATTGTATAGAAAAAAATTACTAAAAACAAGCGTTTCAGTTTACCCTGGAAATCATACAAGTCACAAGAATTCACGTGTATCTTGACAGTAAGCGTGACTGTGGTCCAAAAAATAATCTTGATGACGATGGCAGCCCCATACATAAACATACATAAACAAAGTTATAATGGTGAAAGTGTCTGTAAATTTAGCATATTCAAATCATTTGACTTACAAAAGAATACAAACATTGTAGAAGCAAATGCAGCAGAAACAAGGTTTCCGGTTCTGCTAGTGTCATGATCTTACCAAAGCAGAAGGGAGCGTGGCCACAGGGGTTTTCAGCATATGTTTATGGGAAAAGAAATACATATAAAAGTGTACAGTGTTGCCAATAAGTTAAATAATTAAAAGAGAAGCCTACAGAGAAAACAAAATATCTGTTATTTATTCATTACTGTTTCCCTTTTCGCCTGACCATAGACACTGCTCCTTAAACCTACTGCAGTTCAATTTGTAAGCAGCATGAGTGGGCAGAGAGTGAACATGGCAGATCTCTGCTCTTGGTATGATGGCACTGAGAGTGAGCAGTGAATGCATGTTCAGCTCTGGCACTGTGCAGCTGTAACAACTGGCTCCCTTAAACCTGTTCTCTGCTTTTGGGTGGAAGGGGAAATAAGGAAACAAGACAGACACTAAGATTTTGACAATATAATTACAAAAATTACAAAACAAGGTGTTATCACAAAAATCCCAAAGCTGGAAATCTCAGGTTAGTTGACAAGAAACTTTCAATGTAACACACTTCCAGAAAGTGTATATTCGTGAAAATTTTCAGCATAACATATTTCTAGGAAAAATTACTAGCTTTCTAAACAGAGAATGCTAATTAATGCCACAAGTCCTCCCAGTCAAAATCTAACATCCATGGCCTCTTAATATGCACTATAGAGTCCACCCTTTGATCCAACATCTGCTTTTCAAAGAACTCTTATCTCAGCTTTCCATTTTTGTTCTCTTCTTGCCATGGAAAAGGATTTGATTTTCTAAATCTGACTTTTATCTCCTGGTTGGGACCTGAGCAACACTGCTTTCTTTTCCGGCAACAGTCCTGATGGATTTTAAGACACTAAAGACTAAGAAGTTACTTTCATTATTCATTAACAAGTTTCTATCTACAGCAAACTAGGAATTCCTCAACGTGACCAAGATAATGAGTTAGAACAGGCACATATCCAATAGTTATGCCATGCTGATATTACTCCCAGACACTGCTGTAAGTATGGACAATTCAGAGAACAGACTATGAAGTGACTGCTTTACATGAAGAGATTGCTTTAGAGTAGCAACCTGAGTCTGGAAGGAATCAAAACTGGTACACTTACCATGAAACAACTTCTCAGTAGCAGAAAAGGTGGGATCAGTAGCTCTCACATAAACAAGTGTGTTGTATGTAGAAACATGAGTTAACAATATGGATAAGATTTTTTTCAGCTACATTTTTCTCCCTTTATTAATTGGGCAACTATGTTCAGGCTGACCACAATTATTTAAATTAAGCTGCAAATCCACAAACTGCTACTCATTTCCTGTAGAGGATAAAGTTTTTTTTAAAGTTTTTTTTTTGTCTGCTACCTCATGGTGCATTATCTGTGTTTTTGATCTATGGCCAAGACATAGCTATTGCACCTGCAGAATGGTGCACTTCTTGACAGCCTCAGTAAGGAAGTCTCTTTGCCACTGGCCCATCACCAAGGCAGCCTGTCCTAGAAATAAAAGGCGTCCCTGTTAGAAGGCAAACAGCTGGGGAGACAGCAGCAAACGAGTACATTAGGGACAGAATGGAGATGTAATAAGATCACAAACAGACAAAACTAAAGATAACCCTGAGTGTGTCACTGAAGCCTGGCCAAGAAATGTTCAACAACATTTTGGAGATAAGAAATACTATTTATAAAGATTTGTTAAGTGAGGGGGTTCCTTGCTCACTGAGACAAGATGATTGGGTCTGTTGAGGAGGGAAATATTTTATCAGATTCAGAATGCTCTCTGGCACTTCAGAACATGTACAAATTTGAAGATCCACTACCACAACAAGCTGGATTTTTTTGGAGGGAGGTGGGGGTGGAGGCTCTATCAAAGAAACTAACTAAGGTCAGAGAGATTTAAAACAATGTATGTAATTGGATGTCGGTCTTTTATTCACTTTGCTACACTGGACAGAATGCTGAAAAAACCCTGAATATTATTTACTACTATGCCAGACAGTGTCTCCTCTGGGTKACAGTCACCACTACAAGAGGGACATTTAGAGGGTTTGTGAGACAGGACTATTCGAGCAGTTGACAACTAATAGTAAGACTCCATTTACACTGCTATTACTGATATTATTACTATACACCGTTACTATACACTATTATTACTTATATTACTCCAATGATGCAGTTGTGACCATTGCTTTTGAAAGAGGAGATAGGACGCTTTAAAAGTCAGTCAGTCTATCTAGATTGCACTGACAGACTAGGCAGGAGAGGAATAGGAATCATTTGAAATTCTCTTGTAGCAAAGATTTATGGCAGATTCTTAATACGCGATGATACAGGCAGATAAAGAACAAAGATAAATTTAAGAAGCCTCTACCTTTGATTCTTCAAATAAAGACACCTTCTGAACCAAGTTAGCATATGAATCTCCTAACTGGTTTTGCAGTCAACTTTGAGAATAAAGTGAAGTTAGATTTTTTGCAACTGCAAAGTTAAGACTGTGTATTACTAAAATATATAAACTAAGGATTAACTATCATTTAGGAAAATCTTCTTGATACAAGGAGACTTATTCCATATTCCAATGTGCTCCAAAGAGGAAATAATCAGGGCTAGTTGTTTCCTTGAAGTCTATAGCAAAAGAATAGACAGTATTCGTTCTCACTCACAAGCAGCAGATTAAAGGAAGATGTGGTACTAGGGTTTAACACAAGTCACAGTCAGATCACATTATTTAAAAGTTTATCCATAGATACCAAAACTTTATAAGGCTTTAATAAYATTTTAATGAGGGAAATTAGTTCCTTTCTCTATCATACTCATTTCTACACATTTCTTCCAACTGCTGCTGCCTCAGCAAGAAAATATTTATTTTGCTTTCCTGACATCTTGTGGCTTTACCACAAAACACACTTTAAAAAGAGGTACAAATGCTGGTTTGTGAAGAGATTGCTCTTTTAATATTATTTAGCCTAACTTGTACTCCAAATTAAACACCATCACCCCCTTTAGAGCAATCCAACTTGCAGCTGTGTGGACCTTAGGACCCAGTAAGTTCCTCAAACAACTTGATCCACTACAAAGAAGTTGAGTCTAACAGTCCAGATCTCACCACAGAGGTGATGCATCATTCTGCCTTCCAGAGACTGTTCCCTTTCACTCAGTTCTCAGTCAGGCAGTGATTGCCTTACTTCATTCATACTTCTTATTTAAATACACTAGTTTTAAAGTGACTATGTGAGAAGTGAGCTGAATTCCAGTCTGGCTCACTCATCAGGGCAGAGCCAAAAGCTAGTAGTACTGTGCCAGTGAAACACACAAGCTTTTTAGCTATGCTTCTGCCCATCCGGAAAGCTGTATTTCTGAATGTGCATGAGTGTTAAGAAACCAGCCTTAGCCTTTCAGATTTATTTTGCATTTACAAGCAATGGTTGAGATGTCTGATTTAATACAGCTGATTCAGTGCTATTAGGCAAACAAACATGAAATCTTAATGCCACTTCTGCAGTTATATGTGTGCCAACCAGAACAAAATAAACAAAGACTTGCTTTCCATTACCCTCTGATGGAGAAGCAGCACACTATACATTAACCTGAATCCAGACAAATAAGAAGTTTAGGAACTGGCTGAAGGTCAGACATGAGGAATATTGGAGGTTTTCTATAGAGTTTTTTTGTTATGGCTTTTTTTTTTTTGAACAATATTGCAAGAATCACTAGCTAACTGGCTATTTAGAGCAGCTCCACTGACTGAGCTGCCTGTTTGACAGAAAAACAAAGTTCTTTTCGTTTCCTTYGTACTCGTGACATAATTCTCTGGAAAAAACATTCTGTTCATCCTGGATTAGAGAAGGCCTTCTAACAGGGATTTATAGTCAGTTGGATTTAGTGGATCATTTGACAGTTAGTGGTGGATAATATTTGTGCATGTTGTCAGCAAGAAATAAACACTTAAGAGCCAAGTTTTCGCTGGCTGATGTTCCAAGACAAGTTGGAGTTCTCCAGTAGTTTTCTGGCCAGATGAAGTGCTATGCTAGTCTGACTGTGGAAACAACAGGAGTGGTTAAGGGCAAAACACTTCAGCTGGCTTATCATTTAGAGAGAAATTTTGTGGGCCATATCATTTTGGATGAGTTGGCAGTGAGTTTCAACAAAACCCTGCTTTTAGTTAAATATCAGTGCAGCTGTGTAAATGCAGAATGCCCAGTCCAAGATAGTTCAAGACCTTGGTTTTCCAAAGCAGCTTCTTCTGGAAGTTCAACTTTCAACTGGTCTTTCTACTTACAGCTGAGTTACAAACCTGAATACTGATATTTTATTTTTCTGACAGAGAATGAAAATCAGGTGGTAAGTGGTGAAATAATATCTTAGAAGTCAACTACAGGGGAAAAATAACTGCTGGATGTACCTGCAGAAAAGAACAGCTTTAAAGGGTTATAAAGCCTGTGCGTTTTGTGGGAGACAGAAGGTCTGGTCTAGATAGTCTGAATCTTTCTGTGAAGCTTGGTGTTTGTGCAAAGGCTCAACTCCTGCCATTCCCTGACATATGTGGAGTGTTTTCTATCTTTTACAGTTAAAAGTAGCGCATCTGAAAAAAAAACAAGTTTAAAACATTGCTCACATTAGTAAGTACCTTCCTTGAAATTAAGGAAACCATTCACACAAGTAGGTATTTGTAGGTTTGAGACTAATGTCCTAGCAACACTGAGCACAATAACCAGCTCAGAAAAACTGAGCAGTCAAAGAGATTAATGGAAAAATACAATGCTCATGACCATCAAATTGAGCACTGCTCTAGAAACAGATCAATCAATCAATCAACCAAT
Source organism: Apteryx rowi (assembly GCF_003343035.1). Taxonomy (NCBI): domain Eukaryota; kingdom Metazoa; phylum Chordata; class Aves; order Apterygiformes; family Apterygidae; genus Apteryx; species Apteryx rowi. Next base: position 1,225,562 of record NW_020447875.1, read on the forward strand.
CATAGCACTCTTTAAATTAATACCCTACAGAAATATTAATCTGAGAGAAGTAAAATTCATTAGTGATACCTCAAATTGAATTGTATTATAGCACACATTGACATAAGCAGTGCAGCCAGCTTTCATAGCTGCACAATGACTAAAAAAGACTCTGGCTCAGAATAGCTAAAAAATGTATTGGACTACTTTGGTAATCATTCTGCACTGATATACTGCAGTCTATTCACCAGAAAATAGCTTAATAATTCAGTATGAAGATGCTGCTTTTTGCCAAAAATTTTTAAGCATATATATAGTCCTTCAGTTTCATCTTATTTCTCAAAAAGTTGTATAACCTGCTTTTGTCAAGCCATCAACCAAAAGGAATGCAGATGCCCAAAAGAATAAAGCATGCCAAGCACCATTAGATTTTCAGACTTCTGTATGTGAATTCCCTGGTACCTGTGATTGTGGAAGTCTTACTCAATGCTTGTATGAAGCAGAAAGCTCCTAATGAAACAGCAAATTAGGAAAAAAAAAAGCAGCTTTTTGAATTATCTGTAGCTATTTATTAGCTGGTATAAAGCAGGGGGAGAGCAGGAAGCCTGATTTTGGATTGGCCTTTCTATTGCCACATCTCAGGTTTTGATTCTAAGGAGTTCTATTAATTTTAATTCTAAAGGGAGATGCTGTATCTCTGTATAATCAAGCTAGCTCAACAGGCAAGGAGCAGCCTCAGGAGGACAAAATGTGTTTTAAAGTGCCTATTTAACAGAAAAGGCTTACTCAATGACTTTTTCAGAGTTCTCTATGTGCACAGGTTAAAATCGTACATAAGTTTGAGACTATCAAATATATTAGTAAGGGCAGCCTGTTAGTTTTCTATCCAAAAAGAGCACCAGTTGATTTGGAGGCATTCAAATTTAAGACAAATATACTGATCAGAATCAGTTTAATGAGGCAACAATGTGCCTGTTGTTCTCAGCCTTCCAACAGCTGCAGTTCTGGCTTTGATCCAGTAAAATACTTCAGCACTGTTCTGGACTGGAGCCAGCCTTCCAAGTGYCATATAGGAACAAGCCCACTAAATGCAAATAATTCTATACCCTTTGTTACAAAAGCGGAATGTGGTCTGCTATGTTTGGTAAACTGTACTTTTTTTTTTTTTTACCTCCAACACACTTGCAAGACATTGCGGTTGGATGTGTACAGCTCTTTGCATTTGAAAGCCACCCATGATACCCTTCTTTCTACTCTGTAACACATTCCACAGAGGGACATTTTCAGCCATCATCCCATTCCTAGGCACAGCTTAGCTAAAATTAAATGCCAGTAGTTAGGCTCATACTTTTGCATTAAAAAAAAAATTTCTAGGATGAAATATCAAGCACTTTAAGATAAAAATTAATCAAGAGAACCATGGCATCTTTCAGGATAAATTTGAYTTATCAAGTTATTTTCATGCTGGGGGACAGAGCTATTTTGGGGCTTTTAACAATGTCCAAGGATCCTACTCATCATGACCATCAAAATTTCCCTGTGCAAGGTGCTGTATAACAACAGGAACAGACATCCTTCTACAGCAATACTGCCTACTCCTGGGGTGACAAGGCCCTGGTGTAATTTGGCAGTGGTTCAAAAGTGCCTGCTGCAGATGTGCATGGAGGTCAGGAGGAAAGAGCAGGATCATAGTTTTTCCTCACATAGGCTCGTGTCCCAACCACTATTGGTACTGCTGTAGCTAATGAAGGAATATAGCCCAGGAAATATATATGGAAGTGCTTACATGCCAATTACCTCAGGTGCTTCACCGACACTGTTGCACAGCAGGGAGCACTAGAAGATATGAAAGTCTCATACTAATTAAATAAATACTAGTTTGCAAGCCCTGAGAGCACCCAGTCAGCCCATACCTATAAAATGAATACTGAACATCAGAATCTAGAGTAGCCAGAGCTGTATAGAAGACTTATCCTAGAATTACAGAACCTAGCTGTATGAGCAGTCTGCCAGAGCAGCTTTCAAGAGACCAGGCAGCTTTCCATTATAATCCTTCCAGTCCATGAAAAAATGACATAAATAAGGTTTACCAGTAAGATTTTCTTCAAAAGTCATCATTTTCCAATGAAAAACGTAACTTCCCACCTTCAGAAAACAAGGTCTCACTTCCTCTAAAAGTTAAAAAACAAACAAACAAACAAAACAAAAAAACAAGCTTGCCTTGGAGGTTTAAACTAAGTAACAGCCCACAAGGAAAGAAAGTCATTTTCAAAGGCCAGAAGACATCAGACTTTGAAGAGTGCTACAGGCCAAGGAAGAGTGGGGAGAGTAGCCAGGGAGCTGGTCAAATATACTCTATTGCCAACAGAAAGATAACGGACCGGAGTCTGGACGAAGACCAGTGAAATACATTGAATCTTAGCAATGTTGCTATGATTCAGTCTCAAAACTACTCTTTTGATTCTGTACTGTAAAATTTCAAGGATTGCACATAAGGCATTTTCACTTCAGCTGTCCTAACAAACATGGTCTTTGCCTAGAGACCAATTTTCATTTAAGGAAAAACGACTGAAAGGTGTGAACTGAACAGGCTCTTTATTAGAACATCTGCTATGTTTGTTTTATGCAGGTTGTGTTCCACAGAAAGAATGCTACAAAGCACTGATGAGGAAGGGGAGCTAGGGGTAGCTCAAAAAGGCTGGTGTAAAGCAGTGTATCAAGAATATTACAAATGTTTAAACCATTCATTTTGGAAGCTAGCACTGGCTAAGATGAACAACGTATTATCACACAAGGAAAAGCTGGTGTCCCCATACTTTTTACTCTATTTTTTTACTGTTACTTCTTGTCCCTTTTCTTTTTACTGCCCTTCCAAGAAGAGTTTGGACTTTTTGCTTGGGTGTCACCAAATGTAATTCTGTTGGACTGATGTGGGTGAAGACCAGGGAACAGTGCAATTCTGCAGCGAGGGAGACAGGAAACAATCAGTTACCTATACTTTAGAGTTTGTTTCAAACCTGAGCTGACCTCAGGTGCAGCCTTATTACATAAGAAGAATCTGGTCTGCTTGCTGCTCTACAGAGCTAAACATAACATCAATGCTTTCTCAAAAGTATGCTGAACCACAGGGGAAGCATTGCTGACCAAAAGTGATGGTGCGTCTTTGGTTTTCTCACTGCAACGTGCTACTTACAGTGGGTGCTGTGCTCTGCACTGTCTGAAATCCTTCACAGCTAGACAGACGTTTTGTTTTCAATCTCTGATGCTGTGACAAAGTCATAGCTGACTGCAACCTGGGGGGTGCTGAAATGGGGACGAAGGTCTTCACCACTCTTGCCCACTCCATTTGAACTAGCAGGACAGGCCTCAGCTGAATGGCTGAAGCAGGCAGGGGAGTCTGCACAATGCCTCAGCTGAAAAGCACCAATATCACCCATTTTGCAACACTGAGTAAACCTTAATAAAGTTATATTAACACGGCAGGTTGGAGAAAACAAGGCTCAGTGTAACCCCACTCCGGTGACAGGGGTATGGAGTGCTATCACGGGGTGTGGTAGCAACGGGCGGTTATCACAGACGCACCGGCACAGCCTGCTGCTGTCTGGCCCCGGCCGCTGCCCTGGCAGCATCCCCAGGCCGCGCTGCGCGGGAAGCCACGCGAGGCGCAGACGCGCAGCAACAGTCACCCCCGTTCCGGTCCGCCAGCAGCAACGGCCGGGCTCGCGCCGGACGCCGGGCGGCGTTTAACCCCGCCCCTCTCCCACCACTCCACTCCCTCCGCCCAATCACACCGCCCTGCTCCCCCGCAGCAGCGAATGGGAAGGCGCCCTCCTTCCTCCCGCCAGTGACGACAAGCCAGTGACCGGTCGAAAGTTCGCGTGATAGGAGAAGGCGGAGAGCGTGGGCGGGGATTAGSCAGTAGGGCCACACCCTGCTGGCCCGCCCCATCCGAGCTTCGCGCTCTGCCGAGGCGGTAGCGCTGCAAACCACCGACAGCGGATGCGCCGCCATTGGCTGCGCTGGGAAGCCGGCTGCACCCTCATTGGCTGCCGGCATCGGCCGTTGGCGGCCGGGCGGCCCGGCAGCGCCCCTGCCGGAGTGGGAGGGGGAAGAGGGCCGCGGCCGCAGGTGAGTGCGGGGGCTCCGGGCCAGCGGCCGTAGCGGCAGCGCGGGGCTCGTCGCGCGCTTCCAACGGCCGCGGAAGGCCAGGCGCGAGCGCCGCGGGGGCGGCCTTTGGGGGCGACCGTTGGGGTGTTGGCCCGCTGCCTGCACCCCCCCGCGCCGCGCCGCGTGTCTGCTAAGGACAGCTCTTGCCGGCTGCCTCGCCCCTCCTGCTCCTCTCATCCAGAGCGAGCGTCGGGCTGGGGGAGTTTGTTTTGACATTGATAGTTTCCACTTCAAAGTGAGTAGATGTCAGCGTGTTTAAATGAGTAATGCTTTTATTTAATTTAGTGTCCTGTTTTGATTTCTTTCTTTCTTTCTTTCTTTTTTTAAGGCAGGAGGAGAAAAAATGGATCTCCTGCCAGATTCAGCACCCCTGGCTACAAAACTGCAGAACACTCTGATTCAGTACCACAGCATCGGAGACAGCGAATGGCGGATTGCTAAGAAAACTGTAAGTGATCTAGGTGGAGTTTCTTGCCTATGACACGATTTGTTGTGTCAAGCAAGTGGTAGGTCACTTAGGGGAAAAAAATTATGCTGTATAACACAAATGTCAAACATCTGGCAAATTCTTACAGGACTTTCAGGTGAAACAACCATTCTAGGATAGTACAGCTTTAGATAACAGTGAGTTTTTCCTCTCTTTGCAGACATACTCTGTCATTCTTCATACCAATTTTCAGGAAAGTGTCTCATGGTGGAATCCTACCTATGTAGGGTTATGGGCTTTCTTTGAAACAAAATTTGAAATACTGTTAGTGCTAGTAGTGTTGCGAGGTGCTCACTTGTACTTTCTAACTATCAGTCACAAACTTCAGGTAGGGTCTGACAGCCTCCGAAATCTCATTTGTCTGTGATGCCTGAACCCATCATGCTCTGTCTCTGATGTTCTTAAAAAGTAAGATCATTCTCAGTTCTTTCTCTCACATCTCTTCATATGTTTCTATTGCCTTCAAGCTACAGCAGCATATCAGAGCCCCCACATTATCAAAAGTTTCTTCCCATCAAAGCAGAAGGCAGTCCCTGCTTTCCCCAAGCAGTTTGTCATACCCTTCTTTTTAGCTGCTTGACATTTGAGAGTCCCACTCCATCAAGCTAAATAAACTTCCCAGATGCCTCAGTCGTAGACTGARTGAATACTTTTTAGTTCTGTCTGGCACAGGAAGTAGAAATGAATTTTGGCTTTTGTATCTCAGTGTGGTAAGGTGATAGAACTAGTGTAGTAAATTTGTATCTTTGCCCTTTTGTTACAATGCTTTTGGAGAGCCTTGTATTTGTGAGTACACATTGATAAGGCAGGGTCAAATTTTCCAAATGTAACTCAATTATCTCCATAAGTAACAAATTTCATTTCTTGAAAGGGAGAAACAGAGCACCCAAGTCTTTTACTCTTGCAAAACACCTACCTCAACCCTGCTTTCCTAAATGATAAGTCTCATACCCTTATTTTCCTTTAGAAAGTTACCTGAATCTCACTGTTCAGATCACCTTAATCCCCATATTTTACTCCTGTAAAGTCCCAGTTGGACTTCCTTCCTTCCTTTTGTTTTGGTATTTTGCCAGGTAAAAGAAATTCAGAGTTTTAGCTATCTGCAAGGAAGATTCCTGAGGGGCATTTTATTGAGGGGGAAGATGCTTTCCTCCTCACTATGTTTAACAGTTCAGGATGTAGTCCTTACAGTACTGTTCTTTAGGGTGTTTGGGTCTTAGTGTTTACATATTCATGATACCAAATAAAGAAAATCCCAGAGGGCACTTTTATAACACCTAAATATACAGATTTTATACCACGGTTCCATTTTATAGTTAGATAAAAACAAGGGATACCATTTCTTTATTTCCTATGGCAAACTCTAAAATGAATAGACCACTGCTTGCAGGATGTTTCTAGTCAGGCATCTAGGAGAGAGGGATAACTTAAGCTTCCTTTTCAGCCACTGTCAGCACCTCCTGCCACACATGTGCTTGGTCATGTGCTACAGAAGTGCAAACATAAGTTGCCTGGTCTTCCTGTCTGAGTAGTGTCCAGACAATGACTTTCCAGTCATCTTTTATTTGGAAGGCTTTGTGTAATAATGTGATTCCATTATAYTCTGTGCATTCCTAGTAAACTGGCTTAGCCTGCCAAGTGCTATTTTTGGAGAGGCTTCTAGAATTTGATACTGAGAAAGTCACTTGAGTGATTTTTGGAAAGAATGGAAGATTGTCAGTAAAAGATGCCTGAAACATCTGCTTCTGTTCTTAAGAAAAATGTACAAAAGTTCCTAGATATTAGGTCTGTGACCACTTTGGGATATACTGCTAAAGTTATTAATGGTAAAGTCTTTTGTTCTTCAGAAAAATGTGATGTTTTCTGGACATCTTAGAATTGTCTGTGAATAACAGTTAATACCATAACTTCCATTCTTTTTCAGAAAGATGCTACTGTGTGGCRTAAACCATCAGAAGAATTCAATGGATACCTGTAAGTTTGCCTTCAGACCAGATACATATTTTTATGGTTCCACAAATGTGCTTTAGAGAATTTAGGATGTGAAGAAGCTAGGTCGATCATCTAATGTACCTCTTTGCTGTGCAAAGGCCTGTACCATTTCTTTTTAGTTTTATAACTAAATGCTTTAGTCTTACATATTGTCTGAAATAACTAAAAGCGAACACTGTGGAACAGACCGCAAAACTCCCATTGGCTTAAGTTGGCAACATCATATTCCCAGACTTTTTAGAAAGATGATCTGTAAACCACAGAATCAAGTCCAGGTTCAGTAGCTCCCAGGTATTACTGAGTGACAGCCCACCTCTTATGGTACTTGCACTGTCACAGTGACTGTGCAACGACAATAGAGTAAGACATCAAGCACATAATTGTGGGAAAGATGTGTGCCATAGAGGCCCTTCCTTTGTGACTCTCTGTGATTGGGTTCTATAGGTATCTGTAAGTTTAGATGGAGGAATAGTAACTAGAAAACAGCAGGCTGAAGGAAGGAAAAATATTGTGAAAACACAGTGTTTGAAAGCATCTCTAGGACTGATATGCTCTGGGGACTACAAGGCCTGTTGAATCTGCAAGAACTGTTAAGCCCAGGCACCAAGTCTGCTGAATCCGTACGGGGCCATCAGTGCACACTGGCATCAACAACAGGTTGTGTAACTTAAACCACAGCCAAGAGGGCAGTGGCTTCTATCTACAGATGAAGACTGCAGGGTTATATATACACCTGGTGAAATAAAGGATCTTTTGAGGGACTTCCCAAACACCTGCCTAGAAACCACTGACATGTTAATGTGCCCCTCCACTTCTGAGCATGTGGCTGGGGTTGGCCTCACTACTTTTGCTCCAACCATGTAACTGTGAGTGAAAGTGGGTGAACCATGTGAGTGAATAAATGAATAATTACCTGCTGGTAATAATAACAGCATAATGCATAAGAAATGTTTTGAAAATAATGATTTTGATCTATTTTTCCCTCTTGAGGAACATGAGGTCAGGCAACTCAAATAAGCAAAAAGTCTAGTGTCTAATAACTTACACCAAATTATCTTCTATGTTGTTCTAATAGGTCACCAAAGCATAATTTAGTTTCTTATTGTCTTGGTTTTACTACTGTTGTTTCTACTTTGTGAATATTCTTTTTCCCCCACATATCCCTTCACTCTTTTCTGTTTGCTTTTAGTTTCACTTTTCCCTGGAGGACTCCCTTACTTCCCCTGAGAGAGCAACAAAATGAAAAGTTGTTTTAGAAATAAACATGATGATTTTTATCTGAGGAAAGAATTTGCAGTTTGAGAAATACAGGTGCAGCTTAAGCACAAAATTTCTCAGAATACTGTTTATTGCGGTGGAAAGGAATAGATACAACAGTAGGTCTTTTTCCATACTGCTTTTCTGATAAAATTGTATGCTGATTACAACCCCAGGTAGCAAGGTATTACAGTAAGCATGCTGTTGCAAACTAATAGAATGCTTGGAAAGAATTTCTCACTTTTAAATGTAAACATGTTTCTCTAGCTACAAAGCTCAAGGAGTGGTGGAAGATGTTACTAACAGAATAGTGGATCATATTCGCCCTGGACCTTATAGGCTAGACTGGGACAGCTTAATGACTACAATGGACATCATAGAAACATTTGAAGAGGTAAAGATTTGATTAAATTCATCAAGAAAATGTGTGTAGGTGCCTGTGTGAATTCAACAGTGCATCAGAGCAGTTGTTCCAGCAAATAGTGATATTAGCCTAAGGAGTCAGATCTTTTCTACATGTGCGTGTGATTTTTGTGCATACACGTTGTGGGTAAGCTCGGATGTGAGAGGGTTATCTTCACAGTCCTGTTCTGAAGCCTGAAGTTCAACTTTCCATCAGTGCTAGAAATGAGAATACTAAGGAAAATAAGGAAGTATGGAGTAAAACTAGGAAGGTCATGATTCTCTCAGATCTGGGAGCTCTGGAACCCTCTGAAAAAATGTGCATATAGAGAGAACTATAGTGTGGTATTTTATATCCCAAAGACTTTTCATACAGCTTGCTTTCTTCTGTTCCACAATGTGCATAATTGTAGGTGTTAAAATTCCACAGATACTTTTACAGAAACTACAGCCTCTCCCTATTCCCAAAAGTCTGACTTCAATATGCGGCAGGGTTTTGTGCTGGAAGCCAGAATAGTTCATACTGAGGGGCAGGACTTGCAAAAGAAAGGTAGGTTTGAAGCTGATTATGTGCCAGCTGGTAGCTTTATTTTGGTTACTGGGGACATTCAGTACAGAATTTCAAAAGCCTATGGGCTTCTGGCTTAAACACTGATTAATCATCTTTTGCTCTGGCTCTTAAGAAAGAATTATATGGCAAAGGTTTTTTGCTAATTATTTACAAAAACAAATTTTTGTGATTTAGTAATATTTACAGAAACCCTAAATGTCTCTTAAGAATGCCTTTCTGAAGACTTGTTTGCATTCTGTTTTGTTATCCACTTTGTGGATTATAAGTGCTTTACAGAGGCTCCTAGTACTGAGAGTGGCCTTCTGGGGTTTATTCCTGGTACTTTCAGACTTTCTAAGTAGTAGGTAAGCCACATAAAAGCCACATGGCTTTTAGTTCCCAGTCCTTGACTTACAGTTCTCCATTTTAATCACTGTGGTTTAAAGGTGCCAGATATTCTCAGCTCCTGCAGCTCTCAGTTGCAGACTGCAAGTCCTTACAAACTTTCAGCATTTAGACTAGAAAATGACACCTTCATTCAGATCTCACTGGAGYTGCCTGCACAGTGTGTAGTTGAGGACAGAGGCTGCCAGTGGAGGAGGGGGCCTTTGTGGAAAAGACCAGCTGCATACAAGCATAAATTTCCTTTTCGTTGTACTTAGATCTTTTTGTTTTCCTATCCTCTTCATTGTGTCACTCAACAAGAACTGCTGTGTGATGCGCTACACCACTGCAGGCCAGCTCTGGAACATCATAGCACCAAGAGAGTTTGTTGATTTCTCTTACACTACAAGCTATGAGGATGGGCTTCTAACATGTGGTAAGGCACCACTCAGCTCTGCTTATTTCTTATTTTGCCACAGCTGCTTGGCTTGAGATATGATTCTAGTTAAGTTTAGTTCTGTACTTCTTTTATACCTAAGCATTCAAAAACTGCATAAAACAATTTCCAATAAGTATTTCAAAGGTATTTGAACATTTTACAGATTTAAAGCAGTGTGCAAATACCAGCTTATCCATGAGCCATCCCTGTGTATTAAAGCTCCATTTACACCAACTGTAGGACAGGAGTGGTAGAGACAAGTTGAGTGGTCTGCTCCAGCTCACACAGCAGATTGGGTGAGATAACAATTCACTAGTAAATGAGAGGAATATCTTTTTAATGTCATAATTTCTGATTATCAAGTTCTCTTCATCTGTGAGGGAGTTTGAATGAAGAATAGACAACTTTCATGCATGAAAGTACCCCCCAAAATTTGTGTGTCTATCACTACTACTGAATTCCCCAAGCAGAAACTTGAGCTTTTTAAATTTACTGTGCCTTTATTTTTCATCTGTCTCAAATTCATTTGCTTTTTGTTTGTTTTGTTTTTGTTTTCCCTCAATAGGTATAAGCCTAGACTATGGAGAAATGAGACCTAATTTTGTCCGTGGATTCAATCACCCTTGTGGTTGGTTCTGCATCCCACTTAAGGACTACTCTAGCCACAGTCTTTTGACAGGTTATATACAGACTGAACTGCGAGGGATGCTGCCACAATCTGCAGTAGACACTGCCATGGCTAGTACCCTGACTAATTTCTACTCTGACCTTAAAAAGGCACTGAAAACATAGTCAAACTGACTTAGAAGTCCATGCGTTTCTTGCAATCAAATTACATTGTACAGGTTAGCGTAGGTTAGCTACTCAGTTCAGAGGCAAGTAACATTGTTCCTGAATGATACCTGAAGCTTTGTGTAGAGAGTTCCAAACAACTTTACCAAGTACTTTTTGATCTGATACCTAGCTGGACTGCATGCATTCCCAATTCACAGCACAAGATTTTGTTTCCTGCTCAGCGCTCTATAGCTGTGCCAGGTATAGTCTGAACATATAAACCCTCTGCTTCCTAGGAGGATAACAAAAGATGTGAGCCTGGGCTTGATAAATGCAGCATGAAGTCAGCTCTCACCAACAGTACTGAGAGTGGAAACTGCTCAGGATTTTCAGTGGGTGCAGGTCACTGTGCAGGCAGCATCTCATTGAATATGTAATTTTATAATCTATATTTTTTTATCTTTACTTTAGATTTTTGAGCTATATAGTATGTGCAGGCACATCTGTAATTTCTGTACATTTTAGTTTATTGCTCTGTAAAAATTCCTGGTTTTAACAATCTGCTTTGATTTACCATATGGATGTTATAGCTGAATTTCAAGTGATACTATTCGTTAGAAAGCTATTTGCTTATGTTAGCAAAAGTAAGTATTCATTATTGGCATTTCTTCGGTGTTGCAACTGTAACTTAATTGTTGTATGCAGCAGTCTCAGTGCATAGATAATGAAATGCCCTTACAGTTGATCCAAAGCTCATGTAAGTCCTCAGGTGTCTTCCCATAGTTTTCAGTGGGCTTTTAATCACAGGCTTAATCATCAAAATACCAAACCTCCCGCAGTTCCTCTGTTTTACTCTGCACTTCTAAATAGTTTTTACTTAGATTTGCATGCAATTGTGTTTCCAGTTTATTTTTTGCCTTTCTTAACAGAAAAAAACCTGAAGTTACTGAAACTACAGCCAGGTCCACTAGCTTGCTTCAGCACAGGCAGCAGTGTAGCCAGAACAGCACCGACTTGCTGCATACCTGGATGGGTAGCCAGGCCCAGCCACCTCAAGTGTGCCTGTGCTGAAGCAGCATACTAGGGAGTTCTGTGGCAGTACCAAGACTGATATTTGCAATAGGTGAAATAAGCATTTTAAAACATGAGCAGCTGAAGGCCGAAAACACAAGCTGCAGAGTTGCTCAAAGCCAYTGGAAATTGAAGGGTCATACTTTTAAGGATATTTAGCCACCTAATGACACTGATAGGTACATAGTGGAGGGATTCAAAAGCTTACTGTCTACACTTCTAGGAAGCTGAATTCTCTTTAAAACCTTGTCTTGAGAGTTTAATGTTTGTATGCCTCATTTGCTCAAGAGAAGGCTGTAATTATCCCTGTGTTTTACCAGTGCTAATAGAGACAAGCTTAGCTGCATAGCAGGTTAGGGAAAATACCTTGGAGCCCTAATGTTTCAGGGGCGCGTTGTATACATTCATTCCTAAGGGACAATAGCAAGCTGTGTTTACTTCGGTGGTTTATTCATATGTCCAGAAAGCATAAGGAACTCTTTGGATCTTAGTGCTCATAATATTTATTTATGAATGCAAACTTTCACAATCCAGGAACTGGTAGAAGACTATCTGAAAAACGCATTTGGATGAAATTATTTTGAATTGCAACTTTGCCCTCTTCTTACAGGGCTTTCAGAGAGCCTTGTATCCTCCCTTAYCCTCCCCCATCTACCCAGCTTTCGGGAGCAGACATGGATTAGGCAAGGTCAGATAAAGTTATTTCCCTGCAATATTGGCTCTTTGAACACTGGCCACAGTAGCTGAACTCTGAACAGTAGGGACTTCTGTGTCATTGTTTGAGCAGAGAGGTAGGGAGGGCGGGGGTAGGATATTATATATTAGCGAGAGCTTTTCCAGTTTGCTTCACCTACTAAAGCATTTAGTACTGCACTAAAGAATTTAGCTTAAGACACTTTAAAGACAGTGGCATCAAACTCACTTCTGTGTCTTCCTAGGCAGAAAATGTTACCTCCCTATTGGGTTTGCATATTCTACAGTTGCCTTTAAATTCCTTAGTTACTCTCCCAGTTTTTCCCTATCATCTTCCCCATTTTCCTCCCAGTGTTGGGAATTCACAGGGTGATCTTTTACTACCATTTACACTGAAGAATGAACATCAGCAGACAGGCTTTTCCTAAATGCTAGGATCCACTCCTTTCTAGTAGTGAGTGGTACTGGTACAGAGGCAAGTATGAAAGTCCTGGCAGTACTGCTCCATAGGATGAGACTGACATGATTAGAGAGGAAGCTGTGTGAAGTGTACCCTATTGATTCCTCCCAATTAAAAGACTAAAAGTGTAGTGAAGGTGAATATTCATGGCTCCTTTTTTTAAGGCTGCTGTCTTACTAATTGAGGCAGTTGCGATATAGATGTACGTATATAGAAAAGTTCTATTGCTCCATGAAGAGCACAGTTTAAATCTCACATAGAGACATTTCAGTGCTAGAGAAGCAGATCAAAAGGAGCACAAGACACTTTTACAGGAGGATGTTTATATGGTGCTAGGCACTGCAAAAAAGTTTTAAGAAGTCCCTGTTCCAAATGGCCAACATAAGGGCCTGATCTAACTCCTCAAAGTATCTAGTCTTATTTAGTGTTCAGAGAAATGGCAAAGAAGATAAGCTGATGAATCACAGAGCAGCTGAAGAAAGACATGTGTTTAAATGGAAGAAAATTTGTAGCATATTTTATGTATGATGTTGTTTATAAGCATTTCTCCAAGCAGGTTTCCTTTTTAATCAGAATTGTTTTCAGTAACAGGCCTAGGGATGGAGAGATTTTGTGAATAAGGGCAAAGTTTCCAAAAAGCAAAGTAGGCCTCCTGTGTTGCATTGCAGTAATTTGTTCCTTAAACACCGATTAAACTGGCTTTGTATGTTTTAACAGACATACATACACTATTGCCTCTGCCAATGAGTCTGAGCATTCAACTGAACAACAGAGCAGAGACTACAGGAGGCAGAGAACTGAGCCAGGTTGTTTTTTTTTTAATCAGAGAAAACATTGTGCAATTCTTCAGTTTTCAGATTAGGAGATATCAGAGAGAAGGTGCTAACAAGTTTTAAGGATTTATTTGGGGACATCTCACAGTTCTAAAAATATTTCTAACTTATGAGTGTAATGATGACTGATAAAGTATGCCGATTATACTGCTGAAGCAATGCATAGCTGGTACCCACACAGTTGTTATGCCATGCAGCTCAGCTAAAGAGTAATACAGAATTATAATGAATATGTCCAATTTCATAGGATGTGTTATAGCTGTTTGAAACGAAAACTTATTTTCTTTTTATATAGCTAGGGATTGAGAGGACTGTTAAATCTTTAAACAAACAGAGCTATTCCTTTCATTCCAATTTCTACCAAAACCTCTCTTGCTAACCAGAATACCCTGAGAACAAGGAAGCCATGAAACCAAGTGCTGATCCAACCAGGAACTCTTTCCCCACCTGGCATTGTTTTTCTCCCATGTTAGTGGGAAGTCCAGGAGCAGAAACAGCACAAACAGGAAGAGGATTGAGGGGAGAAAGTGCAGGAGCCTTTATTTTGCTTGTTACAAGGTAGCGGGGAGCAAAGTAAGTTACTTAACCTAGATTCCTGTCATACTCACAGTACTGAATTTGCACGAATTTGTGAGGTTTACCAGTACTTTTCATTGTCAGGGTGGGACACAAGCTGACTGCAGTACTTGAGTTTAAGAGTGTTTCAGATAAACTAGAATATAGGACAGCGTCATCTGAAAGCAGCTTCTGAATGAGGAGATGACAAACTTGGCACCCAAAAATAGCAGAGACCAGTTTTTGCTAGAGAGAGGGCATGTATATAGACACATCAGAATTATTTTTATATGATCGATATTTTTTTTAAAAAAATATCTTTTATCATAGTCTAATCTTTGGCACTTTAACTAGGTCCTCTTTGTAGATGGGAGGGGTGCCTAAAGATGAGACAATTTCCATGTTTAGCTTCTTTTTCTCATCTAAAACCTCCAGCATTGAGTCTTGCCTGTAGCTGTGCTGCTTATTTTGCAAGCGCAGCAGATAGAGGTTGGTGCAATTGGGGGCAGTTCAACATACTCTACTACAGCCTGCTGAGAGGTAGAGCAGTGCTTTAGATATATACTCTGGGAAGAGCACAAGCTTTGATCCAAAACTTGATAAGTTTTTAATGCTTTTAACAGACTGAAATGTTAAGAGAGTGCATCATTCTTCCAGGAATCAGAAATAACCAAGAATGGAGATACTGAACCGTTTCGAAGGTGTGAGCTAGTGATTCAATCTACAAGGTTCACTGCTGGCCAAGTAGCCATAGTTCTATTGAAACCAGTCAAGTTGTGCCTATATTTAAAAAGTCAATGTTAATTTATCTTAACAGTGATTTTAACCGATTTTGTTCTGTGCTGAAGAAAATTGTATTTATATTTTGAATGTGATTACAGAATAAATTAAGACATGAACTCCAGCAGACTCATGACAGTGTTGTCAATGCTTGCACAGGCAGATGTAGTGTTCAGTTACATAATCAGGCATAACTCCCTAAAACGTAATTCATCTTCAGCTGCATGGCTGTCTCTAATGCTGTAAATTAGTCTCCATATAATTAAAGGAAAAAATATTTTTATTTAGGATCTTGATTTAGGCCTAGGGAGATGCACAACTCAGATGTTTGCTAAATTAAAGTCTCTTGAAGAGTATACAAATAGCATTTTCCTCAAAACTTAAATTCTAAACATTTTTTTTAATAACAATCCCATGATCACTGTGGAAGAACTATATTAGTTTTGTCTTATGACTATTTATCTCCTGCCATGTTTAAGAAATGGTTTGTTAACTGTCAACATTAAATTCAGCCTAAACACATAGACATGTGGAACTTTACTAAAGGCATATAATATGCATTAGGGTTCTAAAGCATGCTACAGCATCTATTTTGACAATTTAATTAGAATTCACAAAGGAAGAAAATGCCTTTCTTACATGTGGATCCTTTCCTTGTTTCTGTAACTAAGCCAGCACAAAAGCAGAAGAGTTTTGTAGAATTTGACTTCAGAACAAAAAATTCCAGCCCTCTTCTGTTGCTGAGAAAAGCAACTATGCCCTCCCAGTAACTGCACCTTTTCTTAGGGAATGTGTCACGTCTCCCCCTGCAAAGTGGGGTAGGAAGAGGTACAGAGGTTGTGTTAGATCTTTGGAAAGTGATTAAGGATGTTAATTAAGTTATTAAGAAAAATTATGGCATTTAATCCTAATTTAAACCTATTTCCTGATGTTGGAGAAAATGAATGACTTCTTCCAAGAGAGGGCTGACTAGGCCAGAGATTAATAATAAAACCTGTGCTAAAGATGAAACATCCTGTAGGAAAAAATAAATTCTGAAGTCCTAGACAGTAAGTGAAGCTTTGATACATTCTACCTTTTCCTCTCCTCTGTGAGCTGTGCTGGTAACTGTCTCAGTACAGGGAGGGACTGATATTGCAGACTGAACCTTCCTTGGGATTGCGCCACTAGCAGGCAGAAGACAGCCACAGCTGACAACAGCGCTGATCCCAGGGGTCTCTGCATCTTTCACTGGTGACCCACACAGTAAGAGGCATCACCTACCCTTGCTTGGCCGTCTGGCTTAAGGTGCCCCAAACTGCAGCGTGTTATCCAGAGCCTCTCTTTTCCAAAGTTACTTTCTTCAAAATTTCCTCTTCGGGTTAGTCAAGGCAATATGACTACATTATGAAACTTGAAAAGGTTTCTTTGACATAGGCAATGTGCACAGAACCATTAGCAGATCAGTTACTGCCCAAAGCACATCCAGAAACTTTGTGCTCAGGCCCTCTGTGCCTGGCCAAGGACCAGTTTGGCCATGCCCTCAGATGCCTTGGTAGCAAACATTTCCTGAGCCCTGTGCCTAAGCCTGCTCACCTGCCTTCTTGTACAGGCATGGCTGCTAGGCAGATTATGACCCCAGAGTGCAAGACAGGAAGTTATTATCCTAAGCAAGGCTCCCTGCCTTGGTTACGATGGCAGAACCCAAGTGCTGCCTTTAATTTGGATTCCAATCACACAACATTAAGGCCGGCTTGTTGCTGTTACTAACTGAAACTCTCAGGCTCATTGGGGATACAGGGCAATGCTCAAGGGAGTACATCTGATCAGACGTAAGCATAAGCACTTTGCTGTTTGGATACAATCCTACCCCCCTCTGTTACATGCTCTGCAGGATTTTGAGTTCCTCACAATTTGGAGAGAGAGGGAAGAAATCAGAGCACGCCTGTCCACCCCAGCATGAAGAATCATGAGGTATGCCCCTGCAAGCCAGCATCTCTTACACATACAGGATTGTGCATGGAGCCTCCATGTGCAGAACCATCTGTATTTAATTTCATGGTCTCCCTGTCTCAACTGATCAGGCTAATTTAAGAGACAATTAAAACACTGACACCTGTACAAGGAACACGGCCCATACAACTGAAGCACTGAAAGTCACCCAAGCCCAGCAGGCAAGATGAAGAATCAAGTTTTGTATATGCTCCACATGGGCAAAACACCTTTTTGGTCTGCCTCTGYGCCTCCCAGCCCATATTGCAAAAACTGAGCATTTGTGAAAGAGAAGTTGAGAAACTGTGGAAGCTTCACTCCCACCATATGCTCTACCCACTTACATGCCTCCTACCTGGAGGAGTTAAAGTGTGACAATGAGACAAGTAATGAAGAGGAGCAAAGAAGTTTTGTTCATTTTTTTCTTTTTAATGTCAAATAAAACTATCTTTTAAGTGTAGAGAATTCACAATGCAGGTAAAAATACTGAATCATTCCTCAAGCCATCTGCATCCTTGAATATTTTAGACAAAGTGGTATTTGCATATGTGGAGCACATTGAAGGGAAAATGTATTTTAACTCCTCAGAGGACATGATAATTACAGGAAACTTAGAATTTATAAGAAGCAGACTGCACCTGGTATGAACAGAAGTGCACATTTTTTTTTTTAAGTTGAGGCAGGATGGGTTTGTTCAACCTCCCAGCTAGCCTGGCTTGTGAACAGTCCTTCTGGATAGGTCTCCCAGGTTACAAACTTGTTGGTTTTATCTTAGGTACCGTTTTCTTTGTCTCAAGTTCACTATAAAACCAGTGTAGTTTCACATTATAACACAAGGTTCCACACCGTGCTTTGATGCACTATTTGCAACTATGTGTTCAGTCCAAAGTATAAAAATCTTGAGTTCCAGCTAGAATCCTTATTTCATAAGACCCAGCTTCTATAAATACTCACTTCTTTCCTTTTGATTTTCACACATTTCACTGCTCTTTTTCACTTTGTTATGGAGATAGGAGGAAGGGGCTTTCATAAAACTTAGTAATAAGATCAATCCCCTGCATCAGTTTGGAAAGAAGCTAAGCAGCATCCACAAAAATGCCAAATTAGACAGGTTTTCTGAAACACTGCTACCATGCAGAAAATCTTGTGGAGGGAATTATAATAGTAGCTTCTAATCACTTTTCTTCCAGCACTCCAATGTTGAAAATCATCTCCTGCAGAGGGGATGGAAGGACTCTGCATTCAAGCAGTTAAACCTAAGGAGCTGCAGGTGGGCAGGAATAATGAATTGCACCAGTGCAAGGCAGTGGTCAAGCAGCCTGTCTGCAGAGAAGGAGCTGGCAGTTATGGTGCACAGCTGAGCTGGAGCAAACAGCTCTGAAGGCACTAAACATCAGGCTAGGGCACAGGAACATTGCTGGGAGACAGAGCAAAATAATCTTTCCAGCACCTCAGCCCTGCCAAGGCCTCCACTTGAGTATCACATGCAGCTTTGAGCTATATCACTTGAGAAAGATGGTAGTCAATTAAAGAAAGAAAAATCCACAAGAGAGCAAGGAGAGCAGTCAAAGACCTAGGGCATGTAACCTGTGGGGAAGGACCTGCCTTCTGCTGCTGAGACAGGAGGATGCTGAAGAAAGGAGCATTTTAATAGCTCCTGGATTCTTTAGAAGTGGTTGCAAAAAAGTAAACAGATCTCCATGATAGGTAAGTTGTGAGCTACAGCAAAAAGACTCAGAACATTATGAAATACTTCCCAGTTGTAAGAATAGCAAAACATGGCAGTAGATTGCCCAAGGAAGTGGTGGCATCTTCACTGCTGGAGGTCTTTAAGAACAGATTAGACAAGCACCTGTCTCACATTACCCTCCCCAGGGCACAGAGATGGGCTGGGCAACCTTACCAAGCTCTTTTCAGGCCCATGCCTCTATATTCTACCACTGATTTAGCTTGCTATCCAACTGCTAATTTTTTGAGGGAATAGGAGAAGTGAAAATGTTACATGAAGTTGAAATTCATTCAAGATTATGCTAAAAACAGATAGCAGCACATCACAACACCTTCCTATAAGGCCGACTACCATTCTTTATTCTACACTGAGCACTAGCTGTCAGCAAATAATAGATATAAGCATTTCTAGATTAACTAATTTATTTAGCATTAGATTGGTCATGCAATCCACTTTTTAAAAATAAACTTCCCACCATCAAAGCATGTTCTCATCACTTATCAGCATTTCCACACAAGCAATTACATTGGCCCCAAATATAATACGCTAACACAACAAAACTGGCAATTCTTTCTCATTCCATTGTCTATCTTGTTCATTTACACAGTATCAGAAAAGTTACTACACAAGCAGGCTTAGTCTTAAGTAAGTGTGTACATTTAAACAAGCAGTCCATAAACCTCTATTTAGTCACTGACATCTTTGCTAGTACAAGCAAACAGTGCTGACAGTACAGGATTTTTTGCACATTAAGGGGTAAAAGGAGTCAGATATAGAGGACATAGCACTAATTTGAGATAGCCTATTAGAGATATGACATTCTTCCATATTATTATTAATAAGAGTCCAGCCCCCATTGCTCTGAGATCAATGAGCTTCTATAACAGGCTTATAAAATACTTTGTGTTACAAGTCAAGAGCACCATTTGTCTGGAAGCATCACCACGCACCCCAACAGTGCAGCATATACAGCTCTTGAATTAAAGGAAGTACAAAGCTTCCTACTTACAGCCTAGTCCTCATCCAGCCTCAAAGCCAASAGCCAGCAGATATCTGCAAAGCCAAACCAGACACAAGCCCTTTAAATATCTCATTTCTTCAGGCTCCAAGCAGGCAAAGGTGATGAATAATTTGCCTGCGAGCACCTTAGCACAGGTCTGGAGCAGGCAGGTTGACCCTGCTCAGTATCCACAGGCTAGCTGGCACACAGCCAGCGCAGCTCCCTGAGGCTGGCAACCCACCTCCCCCAGGTGAGACAGACTCACCAACCCACTCACAGGTGCTGAACCACCATCACTACTCTTAAAGACCAATCTATTTATCCTAATCTTAAGGAGTAGGATTCACATCCCTCCCTGTCCTTTCTCCCTGAGCTCCTAATCACTCCAGAGTTAATTTTCTCACAAGCCATAGGCCTCCTAACGCTGTTTCTTCTCCAAAAAACACTACATAAAGTCCCCTGTGGGACATTAAATGAAATTTTGGCTATTTAATCAGAAGTGTTAGCATGTCTTAGCATGAGCATGTGGTGCAAATAAGGAACTGGTTCCTATTGTGCATAATAGCACCAAGCCGCTGCTGAGGTTCATTCTTGGCAGCTAGCAGTTTAACTGTTCTTTATTAGTGTGTAATTACTTTTTCCTTGCAGCCAAGATGGTGAAGATCTGAGCAGAGCAAATGAGGCACCCACCACTCCAGTGAGGGCGGGAGGTTGGTGCTGGCGCCTGTCTGGGATGCTGTGCAGGGCGCTATGGGTCACTGTGGTTCCCTAGGCAGATATGTCCTGGGGAGGAGACCACTACAGCAGGATTTAGTAAATCCTCCAAAGAGAGAGGTTTTTTTTGTTGTTTATTATATTATCTATTGTCCCATTTTGCTTGGTTTTGCTGATGTTTGCCAGCAAACTTCCACTCACTGTTAAAGAATACTCCAAGCCTCCTGAGCAACAGGGCAGTGCTGGAGAAGACCTGCCCCATAGCAAGCTAAGGAAAAGACTGCGAGCCATATTAATAGTATAAACAAAGCAGCTTTGATTTCTTATAAGTGAAAAGTGGGGTTGGTGGCAAGCTTCTTCCACCTAGAGGAGGCTGGTGGAGGAGATACGGATTTTGTAAACATGCCTGATTGTGGGGACTGGCAAAACCACAGAAATCAAGGACCCTGAGACCTCAGAGGAAGCCATATGGGGATTTTTCCCCTTTCTCTTTGTCTGGACACAGGTAAGAGTGAGCGCTTTGATGTGCTCCCTAGCAAAATCCTCCAGTGTTTTTGTTAAGGGATTTTATTGTTCAGCAGGTAGTTGGGGATTTGTGGTGGCTGTGGTGCTAGTTTATGTAAAGTTAGCATTTGTGAGCACCACAATTATGCCTTGGGGATTTTTTCTCTCTGGATACCCTGGTTTCTGCAGGTGTGGTAGCTGTAGTGCCTCTCAGTGTAATGCAGCTATTTGGAGCTAACACATATGCCTTGGCCTGCAAAGCCATTCTTGCACAGGTGCCTTTATTGCTGTGACTAGGTCAATTGATTTAAATGGGCCTAGTCCTACTGGTTAACATGAAGCAGAAGCGTAAGGTAGATCTTAACAGTGATGCCTCAGATACGTGGCTCCTAAACAACCACGGATTTTTTGCACTTTGTTCTTCAGACACCCACCCACTTCAGCTAGTTAAGTATGGCTTAAAGTGGTAATTGAATCATGAGATATTTGCAAATCTGGAGCTTCTCTGGCTTGTCCAGGGAGGGAGAGAGGATCCCTTGGCATCACTAAAATGACATTGTCTCAGCACAGCTAATGTGGGTACCAACACTGTTGCCCTGAAAGGGGCTAGAAGTGAGACTCTGCCTGCCTCGGGGCTGCAGTGTCACGGAGACATGGATGAACAGCTGTTGCCTTTGTGCACAATGAGTTTAATTTCCCTGGATTAAAGAAAAAAGCTTTGCTTTGGAAGGAGTAGCTCTAAAGGACGTGGCAGATGATGAGGGCTGATATGATGAAGCTGATCCCTATGCATGGAGCTGTGGGTGAATGAACATGACTCAGTGGCTACTGGAGCACATCATCTCTAGGCGAGACTGCAGGCCATTCCCAGTTGTAAATCATACCAAAAGGCTTGCCTCTGCTTTTGAGTTACCAGAATACTAAAGTCCTTGTGACATGATAATTTCATTTAGGAGAGCCAATTCAGAGCCACCCAACATGGGGATAAGAGTGACAGTCTTTCCTGTTTGATAGACTTTCCCCATGTGTCCATATGTAGCTGCAATGATTGATTCCAACCAGTTTTGTATTATAGAGCAGATCATTATTTACAGTTTCAGACACAGGGACCAAGTGCTATGGACTGACTTTGCTGTTTCTTCTGCCAGTGCTTTAAATGGCAATGCTGCACTATAAATAATATTAAGTAGATGAACTGGTATTAAGATACTAGGAAGATCACTGGTCACAGCAGGCATGACATTTCTGAGTTCCTAAGCTTGATGCTCTTTTTAAGAATGACTAAAAACACAACTTTTCCATGAAAAGTTGTGATTGCCAAAGTAGCTTGCTGGCACTCAGGAGCAAAACCAGGCACGATGCTACTTTTGAGGCACTTTGGTCCATACCACTTGCTCCCTAAGCATTACCAGTGAGTGGAGCTGAAGGATCTAAAGCAGCCCCAGCACCTTAATTTTCTATTTAGAAACTAACTCAAGGTGCCGAATTCTTTGCTGCTTCTGGCATTCGTTATATGGCACCTGGTTATTTCTGTCAACCAGGTATATGCTTTTGACAACGGAAACAGAAGGTGCCAGAAACAGCAYGAGTCTCGGAAGCGGGGAGGGAAAGCAGAAACACCACTCTCTGTGTATGACCTGGCAATGGCAAATCACACCAAGGGTGGCATCTACAGCAATGTATAACATAATTGACCAATAAAACCCAGAGTCTTTCTGGAGCACAAAGCAATTCAAAGAGCAGGAGCGAAACCATCTGACAGACCCAAAGGCAATACCAAATTTGTCAGCACAACGCAGCCAAAACCTGCCAAGTGTCAGACGGCTCTTCTCCCATTGACTGGCAGCTGACGGTACCCGCTCTGTGCCCGCGGGGTCTAGCGCCAAGAAAAAAGATGAAGTGGAAAGGGGAAAGAAAACAAGCCATTCAACCCTGAATGCACATTAATCTTTGTCRAAACCAGAGTTTCAAAGGGAAAAGTGCATTTCTCTGAAGCTTTGTTATTTATGTTATCGGCATATAACACTCTGGAACTGTGAGCTACAATATTGCAGGCAGACAAAACAAAGTATCCGATATTTTCCATTACAGGAGGATCTCTATGTTATTTAGCAGGAACACATGCTGCTTAATACACCGCAGTCAATAAACACCTTGATATACAAGTTACGGCTAGATTCTTGGTTTTGGTTACACATGCTGTGGATGGAGCACAGCTGGGCAGGGGCCTGGGGCACAATTTAGGGCTCCTGGAAACACCATGAAGTGCTGTGCTTTATCCATGTCACCCCATGCTGGCCCATGCCCCAAGCATGCGAAGGGACGTGGGCACTGAAGCTCTCTTTTCCTGGCTATGCCTGGTACAAAGGGGCCAGAGCTGGTGAAAACTCTAATCCACTGTATTTATTAATCTTACTTTGTACTTTCATAGCTTGCTATCCATTATGCTGAATTTCATCCAGAGATGAGCCATGTATACAAGAATCTGAAACACGATGGTATCAGCTCCAGCTGAGTAATGCTGGCAGATGGCAGAAGATGGCTGAAAAAGTTGCTGCAATTCTTATTGCAGACATGGCTCTGGCAGACTAGTCTCTGCTACTCTTTCTCTTTTGATAAATTCATATATTTGTGTGTGCGTGTGTATAGATATATTTATATATATATCTATGAAGTTAATTTTATACATGTGTTCAGAATTGGGTTGCTTTGACTATTCTACTCCTCTGTTCTGTTTCTTGGTCCATGCTCCCATTACCTGATTGATTGATTGCCTGCCAACAGTGACCAAGTTCTGGCATGTGTTTCTGTTCTCTTCCACTCCGGAAGGGCAGAAGAGCAAGCAGTGAACCTTTTTGCTGTATTTTTAATTACATACACATACATTATAATATACTCATGCTCCAAGGAATGTATTCCATGTTGTCCTCACCCTCCACCAATCTTTGTTTAATCTTTGTTGAATCTTCTGGCCAGAAGTTTTACTTCCCAGATATGAAGCAAAATTTTGCTTATGTGGAGGTTTCAGTCTCGTCAGTACAAATTCACACATTTTCTGGAACTGACATCTTTAAATTCCAGATATAACTAGACTAAGTAATTATTTTATTCCTATTTTTCTCCTTTTAGTTCCTTATCATTCTCTTGTTCTTGGTTTCCAACGCAGCTGAAGATTTTTGTTCAAGACATCACCATATTGTACAGGCGCATATCAGGGAAACCAAATTTCTTTTTATAAAAGCAGAATTAACTTTCACCATCGTGGTTCTAACAACTGTTTTCTACCTGAAATGATTCTGAAAGGGAGGAAGGACATTCTTGGTGCGATTATTGTTTTACAGTGTAACTTTAAGAACAGTCTGAGCTGTCTCATCAGTTACCTTTGGTATGTGATACCTTAGGTACCTCTGGACCTGCTTGTTCACAGTGTCTCACTGTCACTGTGCTCTAGGTCCAGCTGTGCATCCTGCTAGGGCAGTCTCATTGCTATTTTCCCCTTTACAAGAAGATACTTTTGTTACTTGAATGCAACACCTATCTATATAAGCTGTGTACACCGGTAATCTCACTAGCAACAAGGCAGACACAGCTGCTGAAAATCAAATTCTTCACCAAGAAAATACACAACCTGTGCACAAGCCAAGAGTCACGACACTGCATGAAGACTCAGGAGTGTACGTTGCTTTGGAAGCAGGCGCCTGCACAAGGATCTGCTGGGAATCCCCCACTCTTTACTTTCAGGGGCTTCTCTTAAAAAAGGGAGTGGCACTGTGTTAATTGAGCTTGCATGCTGCTCTGCAGGCCTCTGCCTAAGAGCATGCCCTCAGACGCGTGCAGAAGCTGAGGGATGGCTTACCACTCATTACTTGCAAATGGGTGCTTATTATTCAGAGCCCTCCTGYACTTGCTCCCTAGCACTGCCAAGTGTCCATCTACCAAGCTGGACACTGGTGATTCCTAGCACCTTCTTTCCTTTCCTTGCTGCTGCGCTGTAGAAAACGTGGTGGTGTCCTCACTTTCCCTGCAGCTGCCAGGTGGGTCTGTGCTTCACTTGCAGCAGGAGTGGTGGGACAGAGAGTGTTATTCAGGACCTGCTGAAGCCTGGCCTTCAATGAGCCACAGCCTTCTCCAGCCGGGGACTCCCTGGTCCCTGCTGCTCTGGGTCCCTGCTCAAAACTTTTTGGTTGCCATCTGCATCCTACTCTAGCACCACCGGCTTTTTGCAGCGCTTCGCTTAATTCACACAGGCAAAAGTCCTAGGAAGGTGGATGCTGGATGGGTTTTGTCACTCATCTCTATGTGCCAGGCAGCCTGCTCACTCTCAGGGACTGAGCCATTAATACCCTTCCTCTGAAGCACGCTTTCTATCACAATCTTTTGCTCTGATGGTCTTCTGCATTCAAAGATAGGATTATGGCCTCAGTGTGTCTGCATCCTCACAGTGCACTTGCAGAAAGCAAAATACAAACTCCAGGTAACAAACTCGCACTAGGCTAGTCAGCACATCCCTGACCTTGGGAGCAATTCACTGTGTCAACAGCAAAATCACAAGCCAAGTCTTCTAACTGACAGGAAAACTGTTACTGGTTTGGAGTGAATCTTTCTGAACTTTTTTTTTTTAAAGCTATCGTTGTGCAAAGCCAGGAAATCATTGGCCATTTGAYAGCCATCAGATCTTCAGTCTAACTCTCAAATATTAGCCTTTAACTGGCTAACACCGCGATCTGCCTCTAGAGGACAAGTTTTACTAAGTTCAAATACTTCAAAAAGATGGCAAGGTCCTCCCTTTTGTCCTTGAAGAACTTTGCTGATATGTTTAACATTTAAAAATTTTAAGGTTTRGGATTTCAACAGGAAAGAACACTGGTAATTTTCTAAATAACTACTTTATAACTACCAAATGGGAACTGGCTCGCCTCCAGGAGCTTTTGGACGGCAGTACTGCATTCATAATTTTAGCCATAAAAAGACACCAGGGTTGCATGCCCAAGTCTGAATTATGGCAGATGCCACTGGGATGTGATTTTTTCAGACAGAAACAATGCATGTAATGTTCCTTTCTTAGTAACATGCATCTTCCTGATGCTGCTGTTCCTTCTGTATAATATTGTTGTGCATAAGCCAGGCATGCTGTTTTGCTGAATCACATATTGGTAATTCATTCGTCACAGCCATCCTGATTGTTTTATATTGAACACAATGAAAGAAAACTAAGCAAAGACATTTTAAGCCCTGGAGCCTTTATGCACAAGACTGAGCTGCCTCCAAAATCATGCTGTCCCAGAAAGGTCTCTGGTTGCATGGCACCAGCTCGTATTTATGATATGCTACTGTATAATTTAGCACAGAATAATTTTAAGAATCTTCTGGGAATATATTACTTTTGCACTTAAAAAAAAAAGATATTTCAGATAAAGATATTTCTGCTCAAGGACTTGTAGATAAGCAATGACTGTGCAGCCCAATCCACTTCTGCCTATTAGAAGCCAGTACCCTGAAATGGGGGAGGAAATGTTAGAAAAACCTGACCTTTCCCGTCAAATCTCCCTGCTGACCCAGCACTGACAGCTTCACCACTGCAACTGAGGGAGGAGACCTGCAGCTGAGAAATGCATTAGCCCTGCAGTCACCTTGCAGGGGTAGCTATAGGAAGACAGTAAAAAGTAAGATGGGTGGATATACCTATCACCTTCTCCCCAGTGATTACTCCAATAGCCTTTTTTTTTTTCAAGGAAAAATCTGCAAAAGCTTCTTATCAGCCTGTTCCCAGTCTGAACTATAAAATCAGGTAGAATTCTTGCTACCGTTGTAGCCATCATACAGCTGCCAGACTTTTCAGTTTATGGTCTTACTTTACCTGAAAGCGCATCACTTGGGAAAAGGATGGCTACACATACTCTGAATTTCAACTGCACTTAATCAGCAATTTTTTTTTACAGGTTCAAAGAGTTGTAGGAAATGGGTAAAAATATCAAGTACAATACATTCATAA
Source organism: Apteryx rowi (assembly GCF_003343035.1). Classification (NCBI taxonomy): domain Eukaryota; kingdom Metazoa; phylum Chordata; class Aves; order Apterygiformes; family Apterygidae; genus Apteryx; species Apteryx rowi. The sequence goes on from NW_020447875.1 coordinate 1,252,295, forward strand.
GCATGCATTCTCACCTAGTGAAGACAGTATCTTAAATCTTCTTTTTTGTACTATTTAGCAAACCTGCCATATGAATACTATTCTATTATCTTTAATTTCAACAGGAAGTATAGCCACTGAATGTTATATTAACAACTGGCTTTTTTCAGTAGCTGATGTAGCTTTAGTCAAGGCAAGTTGTGCAAGGCCAAACAATTGCAAATGAAAACAACTAAAGCAAAGAGGAATGTTGAGTGTATTAGGGTTTTAGGTAACTATCAGTATTAAAAAGTTTAACAAACACAAAGGACATAGTTGTACATCAGGTTCTTTCTTCATTTCTGTAATATACTAATACATTATGAAATTCATGTGCTAACAAAATAATAACAAACAAATGTAAACGGTCATATACACTGAGGCTGATAATTTTCCAGTTCCTATCCATTATGTTCAACAACTAATCAAGATGGCTCAAGAGCCTGACCCTAATTTTGTAAGCTGATCCATGCACACAGCTTGTAACTGAAGTCAGAACAGCTCTAGGCGGATGCAAGATCTGTGCTGGTGGATCATTTTACAGGATGGGTCCTTTGTTAGGAAAATCTGGACTAATTATGTTGACAAGTGGAAACCGGTTACTCATGAGGTTAAATTATCTGGGAAGCAATCAGATTATATTACTGACTCCCAGACCTTGTGTAAGAGTGTTTCCCCAGAGCAAAACCATTAAGCTGTGGAGTAGCTTCCTTCAAGCATTTAAAACTTGTGTAATTGCAGATTATTCCCTTAGGCCCCATAAAAACATGTTCTAGCTGCACAGTTTAGAAAGTCATGAATAAATACAATGGAATTTCAAAAATTTGCATTTACTCTAATTCTCTTCTACTCTATAATTTTGATTTGCTAACATTTTACTAGAGAATGAAATGGCAGAAATCTGAGTAATTTTGGTTGTCATTAAAATACTGTATATAAACTGGTAAAGTCAGAGTAAGGCATTYGCAACACAAGCTTGAGGAATGTACATTTTCATGCCCAGTGGAACTAACGTTTCAATTTCTTCCCAGAAGCAGTGGAATGTTTTTTGCATATAAATCTCCAAACAGTTTTTAAATATTACAGATAAAAAGCATTATTTAATACATCAGTTTTAAAAGCATTGGCTTGGTGTTTCCTTCCATTTCATCTACTGCAGGACTATGATTCTGGAAGGAAGCAGTTCAAAGAAATGTCATGACATACAGAAGACACCCACTTCTGTAAAACCAAATTAAATAGGATTTGTTTCAAATGCCATCTAGAAACACCGTATAGATGTATATGAAGTATATGCATTATGGTAGGTAGTTATTCATTCTCATGTTTTCACCTGTTGGTATTACTGCAAATAACACTGTTTCCATGACATGCCTTATGGAACAGTTTACTATTTTCATAAGCAGTCACATGCATTGAAGGTAGAGTCACCAGCCAGTGCATTTGGCACCCCAAAGCAGAGCCAGAGAGGCCAAGCTTACGAATCTCTCTTGCTGAATGACAAATTAGCTGGTGTATGAAATGATAGATCTCAGCTGAAACAAGGAAGCAAATGACCTAAGACATTTCTTCGGGAGCTGCTTCTGCTTCCTGAGTGTGTTTCTCTTCAGGCTGGCCATCGTGGACAGGAGATGGGTTGCGGCTGGGCTTGTTGCTGTCATGAACGCTGTGACCGCTTGCGCTGCCAAGGCGAGTGGAYGCCACCACGGCTTTTACTGCAGCCTGAGAAAGAGAGCATCAAACAGATGTTCCTCAAATGACACAGTCAGTATACAACCTTAGCATCAGGCAGCTAGTGAATGCTACTGCGTTTGGTCTTTGTGGTAACATCACATTCGGACACTTGCATGGGCCCAGTTAGACTGAGAATGCCATCTGAAATACTGTATGGAGGTTTAAAAGCGCTGCTTTCCTAAGGTCTCAAACCTGGCCAACACGAACAGACTCTTTTTCAGCTGCACATATGCCTGTTTTATTTTTAAAAACTACCAGGGACCACCTCCATTTAAGTTAGATGGTAATGATAAAGTGCTCTTCCATCTCAATAATGTGGTTATCACCGATTATTTCAGGGAAAATTAACAAAGGGAACCAATATTTATCAATACTGCATATGTCAAGTACAATGGCACAGAACATACTGGCAACTGCCTGTATATATATAGATGCTGGGGACTGGCTCTTGTATCATATAAAACGTCACAAAGTGAAGACACTCATTAAGACAGTTAATTTAGCTCTTGCCTTGGAAAGTTTATTGTCTGAAAGAAAACATGGAGGTGAGGAGAAGAAACACTAATCTCTGTGTATGACACAACTCTAGCTATTGTTGACTCGGGTAACTTTTTGCATAGGCATCACAGAAAAAGCAGGTCTGCAGAAGGGATGAGAACGACTATAACAAGTTTTGTGGATGGCTTGGAGAGGTAACCATGCCAAAAAAAAGTGTAAAGATGCTAATGAAAAAGACTAAATAAAAGTTGGTGTCAAAGAAGAATCAGCTAATGTGGAATGTGAAGTCAAAGTAAAAGGCAGGAGTCAAAAACAGTGGCAAAAATTTTGAAGCTGRGAGTCTTGGACCTGTTAAAGGAAAATTGCACGCATGCATACCAACGGTAAGATGATTTGGGAAAATAGATTAGAAACAGAATAGGCCATTCAGTTGTATTAGAATGCATAAAGATATATGTAATGCCCTTTACTCTTGATATGTACTCTTGAGCCATGTGGATGTATATGAAACAATTTCAACACAGTACATGACAGACCAAATCATGACTGATTTGATGTTTTGAGCTTTAGAGTTATTCTATACAAATATGTCTTTAAACATAAAGGAAGAGTATTATGCTAGTCTTGTATGCTGGGCAAGAGAGGGTATTATTCTAATAGAACAGCTAAAGAATGGATTCACTAGCTGATTTTCTGTTCTTGTTTCTATGGGGAGGAATTAATTACCTAAAAACTTACAGTTTTTTATTAACCATATATACATCTCTGTGCGTGTGTGTGTGTATATATATATGTATATGTAAGCACAAAACTATTAACTACATATACAATAACTACTAACTCTAGTTTATTATTATTAACTAATAATTAGAGATTTGATCACTTACTCTGACAGAAAAGCAGTAAAGAAATAAACATAAAAAAGCAACAGCGTTTAAACTCAAAAGTACAAATTGTTTAACTACATGGGTCTAAATAAACTGGGCTTAAAAAAATTTAGTTGGCAATTCAAAGGTGTGAAAATAAAACACAGAATCGAAATCAAAACATGCAAAAAGCGCACACAGTCCTTTCTGACCTCCTGGGCAGGAAATCTAACAGCTCACTCAGAAATAATGAATTTTATGACTCTGCTCATGCTCTGAAATCATTTTGATATAATGATGCTGCATGGCATCTTCAGTAAATACAGGGCAACCTTGCTCTAAGGCTACAGAAGTCTTTCTGAAGAGAACAATGTTAATAGACACACTTGGCCAGTTCTGCATGGGCAAAGTGTCACTGTGAATTATATGTGCAGCATCCAAGACTTTTGTAAATGACAAAACGTTTTTTTTTTGCCCTGTAGAGATTCTCTGTCACAGTTCCCTAACATTATTGAAAAAACGAGCAAAAATAAACATCTAAGGGTCATTTATTACTTGTGAATTTGGTTTTGCATGGGGTTGTACAGCTCCCAGACAAGATGCTTTTTATTCTTATTCTCCTGGGCTACAAAAGCAGCTTCAGTGCAGCTGTTGGTAATAAGCTCTGTGCAGAAGTAAGCCTGAAGTCTCTTCTAAGCAGACACAAATCTTGAACAACTGAAGAAGGGATTAGGGGAGAAGGAAGTTTCCTATTGTCACATCAGTTAGGAGCCCAACTGCCTGCCATTTGCACCTAAAAATCTTTTTCTTGCTACTTCCCATGGCAGCTACATAGTTTAGTTGGTAAAGGAGCAAACTGGTGACTCAAAATCTAATTCAATTTTCACTGCAGGTCCCCACCTGCACTCCTGCCATATATTGCTCAGTTTCCAGATAAGGAATATAATTGCTCATTTGCTATCAGAGGTACTTGGGAATGCATGTTTTGGAGCTGTTATTCTCAACTCATACATTTTATGAAGTATCTAAAATGCTGACTCTAGATCATACAAAAGAATGGCTTAAGTTCTGCTTTGTATTGATAGGTAAAGAAACTGTGGGTGGCTTACAGACCAAAATATGCAATGGAAGATTAGATATCTTCTCAATTTATGGACATATAACCTCATGAGGAAACTATTCAGAATTTTTTTGCTTCTGTTCTGCACCCTAAAGATGCAGCAAGCAGTACTAAACAGGACGGATGGATGGACAGACGGAAGGAAGGAAAGGATTTGGGAAAGCTGTGTTCATTCTCAGCAGTTTTGTCTGTGCAGAGTTTTCAGTCAACCTCATGTGTTTATTTGTCTGTCTGCAGACAATGACAAAATCAGCTTCAATGTTTTCATCCTCATCAGTCATCTTAAATAAAAAGGTTCTATATTGTTATGGAACATTGTGCAAGGCTTCTGTAGGTGACTAATGTTGCTGCATTCTTTTGTAGCCAACACAGAGATTATGTTCAGAGACTTGCCTTAAGTTTACGCCGAGCATTGAATTCTTGAAGTTTCTTTTGTGCATTGTCCATATGTGCAAAGTTTGCTGCCTTCCCTGTGACCCATGGGTGCTGCAAAGCCTGCAGAGTGGTCAGGCGTTTCTTGGGGTCCAAAACAATCAACTTCTTAACCTGCATCACAAGAGAAGAAATACGGAAGACTCTTAAACTTATTCTCCAGTAACATTTCCCAAATTTTGCATTTTTGTGTTTTGGTCTTGGTTTGCCCAAGTTCAGTGAAAGATGTTCTGAGAAACCAGTAAGAATTTGCATTCAGGTCTTTGTGTGTGTTTTGATTTTGGTATTTTTTGGTCCTCTGTAAATAACATCTGAATAAAAAAGCTACTACCAGAGGAGAGGGGAGAAAAAGAATCAAACGGTGACCACTATTGGAAAGAATATTTACCAGTGCAGCTGGGCTATATCTATATAGACTATTGTATGACTAGTGTTACATAAACACTAATAAATTCTCAGAATATCCCTGGTCAGGCAGTTCTTTTAGCATCAGTCTCACTTTTGGAATCAGACAAGGTTTAAACTGGATTAGAAAGCTTAAATTCTAGTCTATGCAATTGCTTTGTGGACTTGTACCATGCAATCACTGCTAGATAGAGAAAAAAATTAGATGTTTCTTTCAGTCTCTGCATAACCTAGTATACATATGAACTATAAAGTACTGTACAAGTATTTCTTTCTTAGACCACTCTGAAACTAGTGCCATCTACATCATCGCTTCTACCACTGCGATGAGGGAGCTGCACCTCTCCAAGCCCAACAGTAGGAAACTTTTGGAAATGTGGCACTATAGACGTATCTCCGAGGTGGAGCTGCAGCGGACCGCCGGGTATGTACGGATGCCCAGCCAAGCTGCCTTTCATGGGGGTTGCTGTACATTTGGACAAGTGATGTTTTAAAAAAAGGGTGAGGATGGAGTGAAGAAGTTCAAGGTTGATACTGAGCAGAGCACAGTATCCTGACTATGCATCCTCTGGGAGCCGGGTGCAAGTGACAGCACAGGGCTCCACTAAGGCTCCACGGCCCAAGTGCAAGGGGAAGACATGCTTTAGGACTGTCTAAAATTCCTGCTCAAAGAGTCCCTTCAACTATTAAAGAAAGAGACCCTGAAAAGCGTGCATGAGAGCTGGTATGGCGACGTGCAGTCACTCAGCTGTCAGTCCACCAAAGAAGTCTAAACAAATCACTGCAGCAAAACACCCCCGTACTCCCCACAGCACGAGTTTTGTCTTCAGAGCCACAGGCTTCATCCTTATCTAGAACTTGCTATTAAGTCTTCAAAACTGAAATTCTGAGCTTCATTGTAGTGAAATGGTAGGGACCAGTCTGGATCAAAGCTCTCTGCATACAGTGAATATGCAGCTTTGCCGCAGACTGCTGTTTATCTGACTTTTGATGACACAAGACACTAAATGATATTTTCTTGAGCTTAGAAAAACTTAAAATCTAATACAACAACAAAAAAGTACTTCAAACTTCAACAGTGCCTTTCATTTGAAGCATCCTGAAGTACTTTACAAACATTAATTAGTGTAGTATTTTATGGGACAGTCTGTATAAGCAATATGGAACTGAGCAATTGTTTCTTCAATGTTAATGAAGTAACTGAATTGCCCAAGTATTGTTGACAAAAATCAAACTCAAGCATATTCATCTTTGTAGATYAGTGTCTCCTGGATCCAATTTACTTCATCCAGTAATAAAAGAATATAGTGCAGAGAGCATGCCAGCCCTTGCATTTTATTAATAGACCATACTTAATGGTAATGAGTCTTCCCTCATCTATTGAGAAAGAACTTAAATGGACAGAAAAATGCAGTCAGCAAGAAGAGGGGGCTTCACTCTTTATCGTCTTTTTTTAGTCTTCCTCTGAAGTTCAGATTTGAAAACTGCACAACATGTAGGGCTTGTTTCTATGTTTCCTTGAAGGTGGATGTCCCACAAAAAGGAACGATGAAACACCTCAGAGCTTGAAGGAAAGCGGGCATATTTGAACACTGTGACAACTGCCAACAAGCTGTGGCTTAATTCACAGGAGGACCTGAACATCCACAGTTTTGAGTGTTCAGTACCTTGCAAAATTACAGCACTGGATTCCCAGAGGATGTTTTACAGCCGCATAATATACCCAGGGATAAGAAGGAAAAAAAMCAGAGAGTCATATGAACAATTAACTAACCAATTCCCCCCCCCAAGCAACACCCTTCCTGCCAAAATGCACACTGTCAATGGAAGAGATGCTAACATAATATATATCAGCAAAGATACTATGCTCTCATTTTTGTTGTACTTACTAAATCCTTAGCATTCAGAGACACATCATCCCACCAGGGGGAAACAAAGTCATATTCACAGTTCAGGATCCTCTTAAACATGTACTGATCTCCCCTTTCATCATAGAACGGTTCAAAGCCACAAAGTCTGCAAGGATAAAAAAGCAAGAGAGAAGTTTATTGAAGATTAATTGGTTTCAAGCTGTGAGAAACAGTTCCCAGTAAGATCTTTCCGCACTTCACATCCTGTCCACCACTTTAGGGAACTGGATCTGGATGCACACTTGAACTTCACACTCAACTGCTAGCTCTACGATAGAGCAAACCAAAATGTTGGCTATAAGCATTCACAAGCATTGGGAAAGGCTGATCAAATTGTAAATTTTCTGTTGTCATGTATCTCTAGTTAGAACTGTTTATAAAGGGACTTTACATAAGGATAGCTACAAAAAGTCAACCCAAAAGCTCCTTAAGTTTTTCAGCCTCTGACTAGCTAAAAGCAGACATCTCGGAAAGAGTAGAAAAACAGTGATCCGTGGCTCAGGGACTTCTTGAACTAAAAATTACATGTTTATATTTAATAGACTTCCACAGACCTTTTTCCTCCTGAAATTTTTAGGTCCCTTTTTGAGTGGATACAAACCTCTAGCACCCACACCAGCTTGTGGCACGGCACTGCGCAGCCCCACTGCACACCATGCAAGCAGCCACCTCCAGGGCTTTGCCTGGAACCTGCAACTCAGTAGTTTTGTTTGATGACCCCAGAGCTTCTTCTGGAGAAAACCAGCAAACAATTGATCTCCATTTACCTTCTACATGTCATGAAATATTTCTAGCATATCTTTCATCTGCTGATCTCAGGCTTAGACTATTTAGTCACTCCTCATTCTGAAGCCTGTGCTCATCCCTGCCCTCTTCTGTGAGTCTTTTCCAATTCTATGTCTTTTCGAAGTGGGTGCAAACACTATTCAGTGTGGGCACACCATGGAGTTGCATATTAGCATAATGATGTTTTCTATTTTAGTCTTCATTTCTTTGCCAATAATTCCTATCACTGGATTCACTCTTTTTTTTAGATTGTTTCTGAGCACCGAGTTAAAATTTTCACAGAGTTATTACCAGAATCCCCAAATCTCATTCCCAAGGAGCAAGACCAACCATTCACTCTTATGCTCTGTTTTCCACCTTTTATCTGGTGCTAAGGCACCAGAGGACATGGAAAATAATGAGAGGTTACATGCCTCTGTTAGGAGTTCAGTTATTTCACCCTTGAATTCATTTAGACTATGTGGGTTAATGGGTTAATACTATCTCGTCCTTTTGATCCATTGTTCTGTTGTCCACAGATCTTCTGATGCCTTCCCTTATAGAAGAGTTTTCCACCCTCAAGGCAGGTAAAAAGCATGAATTTAATATTTCAGCTATGACCTTATCTTCTTTGACTTCCATTTCACACCATGCTTGTCACTGGCTCTACAAACTCTATAGCCAGCTTCTTCCTTCTGAAGTCTCTCTAGACAGAGTGTAAGATCACTTTCGGGAAAAAAACATGTATCAAATAACACCTTGCAAATTATCTGAATGAAGATTTAATTTACAGATTAGGTACATTCCATAAAACTTAATGGGGAATGCAAATTCATAGAAATGTTTTCCACTTATGTAATATCTTTCCTGTTGCTTCAATGCACTTTAAATCATGCCTGCACACGTAGTCAGATGTTTTAAAGTGATTTTCTATTTAACCAATAAATATTCTCCACTAAAAATATATATATATATCCGCTGTCCTGTTTCAGGAAAATGCAACAGGCAACACAAGATGACAGGAAAACAACAGTGAAATATAAAGAAAAAGAAGAATACAATTCTGGCAAAAGTAAGCTTACATTTTAACATGTTTATTTTTTTTAAAGGCAATCATTGTGCTTACTGTCTTGAAAGAGGGACAGATGTTCAAGGAACAAATGTTTTTTTGCATTCATGGGGTGTGGCCTGTGGGTGGAATGGCTGCACCATGTTATACTGCTACAGAGAACAGGTCTGGCAGAAATGGGTTAAAATACAGGGATCCAATCTCCGAATACAGTGCCCAAATAGGTGGGAGATGGCCTTGGTCACCCTGCTCTTTTGCCTTGTGTTTGCCTGCCTCTCCCTCTGTCTTTTCCGAGCCTGTTTCAATTAGGCTCCATTCCCCAAGGAATACCTTTGTTGAGCGGGGCTGTCAGGCCACTAACTGCTTCAGCCAAAACCACCTTCTGGTTACTAGGTAACTGATTATATATAGTGAGACCAAGGCTTGCATTGACTGTGTTGGAAATCTTCATTTATGTAAGTGCTTTCAGCTGAGATTTTTACAGTAGCTCCTTTTCTACACGTTGCACTTGCTGGCTCTGCCTTTCCATAGGCTTAAAATTGCGGTGCTTTGTGGGTGATTTCAAAATCACTACATGGGATATCTTTTCATGGTTCTGTTTCCTCTTGATCCTTCTGTTCTTTATCCTCTGCACTAACGCTTCTTCCCCATCTGAAATTAGTACAGCACCTAAAGCCAATCCTGAGCGTTACCTGGAATTTGAAACCCAGCAGATCAAACATATGCAACTTGCCCTCAGCACTGACAGTTCCCTCCTGCAAGGTGTAGAGCCATGTGGTAGTCAGGAGACTACGTGGCTTCCCCCTAGCATACTCTCTATCATCTCCCTTCTCATATTAAAGCATTTGAAGACACATTACAGACAATAATCCCAGACACAGAATACAAGTTCAGCACTAGAAACCTACCTGAGTTCAGGATGTTTCTCATCCTTGCACTGAATGCACAAGCAGTAAAATACAGGCTTTTCCTATTTGTTAGAGATCTGACAACTTGCTGCTTGTAAAGCACAAAGTGCTTAATTTGGGATGGAACCAAACCTTAACTCTCAGCACTGTATTTGCACCTATGAGCTAGTTTCCTTAGCTCCCATTTGAGCCAAATGATGCAAAATTCAGGATATAGCGTCTCTTCCTGCATAGCAAGTGAAATATTAAATGTAAACAGTGGGAAGAAAACCTGAAGTTCTCAGTTGGCTGAAGAATTAATTTCAGGAAGATCGACCAAAGCTCTCATAACAATACAACATAATTAAAGAGGAAACATACTAATGGCATCCAATCAAACAAGCAACATAAGCTTTTTCCAAATTTATGTCCATTTTGAATTTAACTCCATCCAGGACTTTGCAGAACCTATGCATTAGGCATGGCAGAGTTCTGGTTGAATATCACTGCAGTGATGGTTAGCTCTGCAATAAGATAGCACCCGTCACTGTAGACGTAGTGTGGAAAAATGCAATTACACACAGACTATACTGAATGCAGCCTCATCCATTTCAAATCCCCTTGGCTTCTTGTGGGTGTTTATAAATGTTGAGGAAATCTCTATTTATTTTGTCTACTGCAGTGATAGGCTCAGCTAAGTGATTTTCCACTTACTCCTAAAAATATTTTTATCATAACTCACTACTATCACCTATTGGAGTATTATAAGCAGTTTCTATGGATATGCTTCTACCTAAAAAGTAAAATTTTCCTTTTCATCAGACAGATTTTTGTCCATATACAACCTTAGATCAATGGAACTATAGGCGCGATTTTCAAATTAGGTAACTTAAACGAGGGTAAAACCCAGCGTGGCTGCTCTTGATTTCTTTTAAATCAGATTTACGTTGATTCATTTTAATTCAGTTATGTATTGAATAAAGAAAAATCAATGTAAACAGGTTTAAAATTCAATTAGAGTGACCAGACAGTGTTTTGTAACCTTTTAAGTAAGTTGGTGAAAAAAAACTTTAATTAAATCCAAGCTATTTTGACCAGAGGCAAGGCCTCTAGATTTGTTGACTACTATCTGCATCTCAGATGTGCGATAGTATTTCTAACATGGAATACAAGAGGACTGCTCTTCTCTGCTAGTACAATTGTAAATATGATTTTCCTGGAATTATGACAATTTACATCAGCATGTCTTAATATAATTTGCATCAGGAATAATAATAGCGCTGTCTAAGTGTGTGTCAAAGTTCTTCTTAAATTAATGAGAAGTAAGCATTGTATTGGTGAGAAGATGCAGCTCTACACACACATAATCTGTAGCATGGTAGTTAACTCTTACACCCACTCTATTTTTTGGGTACATACAGCCACATATTTTGAGACTACATATGTACATTCCCTCTACTAAAATACGAGGCTGAGACATGCAATACTGCCCTTAAGGCTGCAGGATTAATGAAGCAGTTACAGTACAGATGCCTTTCTGATCTTAGCTTCTAATCCATCAGAATTGTTGACCTACAAAGCCTTACACTCAATAAAAGAGTTTTAAGTGTGCAGCATTACTAAAGCTAAATGGAAGAGATGGCTAAGTGGAATAGAGTAGGACCTTTTTTTGCCTGGCTTATCCCTGTAGGTCAAATGGATTTTGATGGGGGAGGAGGAGGAGAACAGGAGGAGGAAGACTTAGRGGAGCATCTGTTCTGGCACTGTGTCCCACCCAGAACATTAGCTTGCACATTCATATTTATACCAATGTGGTAGGTGAACATGGCATGCTGGAAGGTTTGGAAAAGATGCATACTGCAAATACTAGGAAAAGATGCATACAGCAAATACCACTCTGTATATTCAAATAGGAGTTTGCTGTATGTTCTCACTTGAAGCTTACTTACACTTGAAAGCAAGTTCAGATTAAAGGCGTCTGTGAATTCCAAGTACTAGAGCTATCCCTGAATCATTCAATATTGAGGCAAGCCTGCGGCTCAGTCTAGACATTCTTGTCAATGGACACCAACAGGCACCCCTCCAATCTCACCGCCAGCCCTGCTGGCAGATTTGAAATCTCTCTGCCAAGCTTGGGCCACTAGAACTGTTCTAAGAAATGATCAGAAATGAATTAACTTTGGCAAACAACCCATCCTCCTCCTAGCCTTAGAAACAGTGGTGAAACAACTTTAGCCACTTGCTTGCAACAGCCTGATGTGGCCACCCTGTATCAGAGCAGGATGATAGCTGGGCCGGTGCCACAGAGTGCCTGTACAGCCCTGGAAAAGTCACTTCGACATGTTGATGAACAAACTCTATAAACTGAAATATAAATGGGATGATACTAAAGTTGGCACTATACAGGGTGTAAGAGCAGGCAATATTTGAGCTGTGATATCCTCTACAGACTTGAGCCAGGCCTTGAGATGAGGATTCACATTTGAAAAGGAGAAGATAACAAAATGACAACAAAATGATGACAAAGATGCAAAGCATGGCCTCCAAAACTGATCACTATTACATGCATGTGTTTTTTGACACATTATAGAGGAACACTGTAACCTATTATTTATAGGGACATGAAAGGAGAGCTACRATCTTATTGGAAGCTTATGTACAGAACAAAGGATGTTTTCTAATATTACCGGTAAAATACTTTGTCTGTCAGAGTGTTCATATATATCCTTAGAAGTACTTTTAATAGAAACCCTAGAAAATATAATTGTTTCTTACAAAGATATAAGGAAAATAATTCTTCTATTACACACTGTACTTGTTGGACACATTTAGTGAGTCCCAGAAGGGGAAAAAAAATGGGACTAAATACAGTCTTCTCTATTTTTATGTACATGTGTAAAATCCTGTTTTCTTCCATAAAAGGCATCCTGCAAGTACTGTATACAACTGCACAAGTCAGCTTGGCATCAGTGTTGCCAAGGGAATAACTGAAATTATTTGTTCTCCCATAAAGAGAAGTGTCAACAGAACAGATACAGAGTAATCTTCCCTTCTCAAAAATCTGCCTTTGACAGATACCACTGATACAATAAAATAATTGCAACCCTTACCAATCAAATTAGAACCAGCCATACTAAAGTTCAGTGTCTACCTTTAGACACGACTGTTTGAACATTTTGGTCTACAACTACAATTTCAACTSTGTAAAACATGTATGAGCAGCATCACTTACAGCCCTTTGTCAAACGTACGTCTAGCTATTTTGTGAAACGTGGAACATTTCACCTTTAACATTAATCATTTAAGCCAGCAGACCGATTTGTTTTGAAGGGTGAGAGTCCAGGGCTGTCCCCTGCCTCCTGGCTAGCACTGGAGCTGAACGTGAGCCAGCAGCAAGGATGCCCGAGCCACAGCTCTAGCTGTGTGGGGCTGACAGAGGCGGGCAGCTGTGCTTGCTGATACGCAGAGGCCATCAGAATTACTGCATGTACTTTATTTCTTTTCGCCCCACTTATACTGAAGCAGCTGTCCGTATGCATAGATGTTCTGCAACAAAGCACAATTTTCTTCCACTTTCTTCTGCCACACTTCTGATTGTTTGCTATGTAAAGATGAGTGTGGTTATGACTTCAGCACAGTTTATCAAGGGATCCCAAATTCTCACTGTGTAAGGCCAGATCCCCAGCAGGTGTGCAGTGCTCTCCCTCTACTGCTCTCGCTGTGACAGGCTGCCCCTGGGCTGCTGCACAGTTATGCATGCAGCAAAGTGTCCGTAGAGCACCTGGCAATACTGGGGGCAGCTTCAGAAGGGGGCATTTGTTTTCTGGTGTTACAGTATATCTTGCAGCTTGCGTGAATGAGAAAAAAAAAGTATGATGCTTTTTGATACTTGTACCCATTCTTTTTCTTTGAGCAGCTTCACTGTCACTTGTGCACACTAATAACACAATTCTGCACAGACCTTGCTGCCATTGACTAATAAATGCTACATTTATCAAATATATAATCTGAATCTTTTCCCATGCTCCTCTAGCACTGAACTTATTTAAACAGCATTTGGAATATCATAATTCAAGTTCCGGATCTCTTTGTTTTCCAACAGAACAGCTCATAATGTCATAGAAACCTGAATGTGCTTACGAATGAAACACCTGCGGACTGCTGTGTGGCACCGCCTGCACTTACAGGATGTAGGTGATAATCCCCAATGACCACATGTCCACCTCGGGGCCGTAGGCACATCCTCGTAGGATTTCTGGTGCTGCAGGTGATAAAACCTTTGTTAGTAAGACAGAAGTTGAATGCAGAAATAACAGTCACAAAAGTCAAGAATTTCAAATGTGTATGACTTAAACTCAGTGAGCTTCTGTAACCATCCTTTAAAAAGTTATGGCCTGTTCCTTTAAGCTCTTAATGAGGCAAATGATTCCCATTCACTGAGTACAAAGCAACAGGAGCCAAGTCCAAGCATAGCCAGAAAAAAGTGTAAAGTGAAAAGCAAACTTTCAAAATCACTTTTTATGTTCAAATTTGTGAAAGGAACCACAGAGAGCTACACTAGCACTGCAGCTGCAGTCTGACAAAGGAGGTGTTTTTTTTTTATTTTGGTATTTGCTATTTTGGCATTTTATTTTTTTGGTTCCTTATTTGGTGCTTTTTGGTATTTTAATTACAGAAATATATTTAATTCTGATGTCGAGGTTTATTAAGATTGTAAACATGTTTTATTGCTAAACCACTGTTCTGACCAGATCCAGATTTTCCTTTCTCTCTCCCCCTAGCCTACCCCTTCATTCCCCAAATCTTTTAYTCTAATGTTTCTTAGCTTTAGTCCACACTGAGGAGATTTCAATTTGGTTTGCCTACTCATATGGAAACTGAATATTTGGGCTATGATTGACTACAAGACAGATTGCTTCAGAAATGAAGCTTTTCTTTAACTCCTGATAAAGCAGTTCAGCCCTGAGGAAAGACAAGACCATTTCAGGCAATCGCTTTTGCTGTAGCGGAGAACAGGTAGAAAGGAAAGACTGTCTCTGGGGACTTTGGCCCTGTAATGGTAAAGGAGTTAATCTTCGCCCTAGCAGCTTGACAGACACACCTCAAAGAAAGCTGAGCAGACTGGTATGTCCTTCAGACAATGTAGGTGTTTGCTGATGCTACGGCATGCAACTAATTTTGAAAAAATAATTTAAAAGACACTGCTGAGCCACACTTCCATGTATCACCAGGCCTTCTTAAAAAAACACTGTATCAGTATTATCAGACCTATGGGATGGCATCACGGCTCCTGAACCCACCAACTCTACACTGCACGTGCGATGACTGCCACATTTCTCAGGCACAGCAGACTTGCTGTGCCTACCTGTATCAATGCTGCAGCACGTACGTATCCTTCCTGGGACATCCCAGACCCACTCTGCCTGCCACCAGCAGCCCATGGGCTCTGATTTCCACCTGGGAGATAGAACAGCAATATGCTATCCTTGCTGCCAGAACACATTATGGGTATAGCTACACTGCAAGTTCTGCTCTGCTCTGCAGAAATGTGTCCATATCCAACAGTATGCTCACATAGCCCCTCAATCTGGCTGCGTGGCCAAGCAAACCTCAACCATTTCTCTTTACCCTTCTGCTTTACAGTTTCATAGCTGTGAATCACAGGGCCAAGAGGATGGGGGGCTTACCTGAGCCATATGCAACTTCACAGCTCCCTGCCCCACCTGAAGTTCTGGTTGCCCGTGTGGACTGGTCCAGACTCCTGCCTCGCTCCTTTGCTATCAGCCTAAAGATGACCTCTCATGGTGTCACTAACTGTCTCAAGGACTATGCTAGGATATTCTTGTGGAGCATGATTTTAATCAGAATATACACTACCTAACTGCCTCCGGGCAGCTGGCTTAGATTTCTTCAACTTACTGGAAGGATTTACCATGTCAGGAACATACCAAGCATTTTTACAAAGCATTAATGTAAAAGGCAAAGGATGCTAATCACTAAGTTCACTATGTATCACTGCCATATGTGGAAGCTGGACAAATGCTTGCTAGTCTAAGTACAGACTCTCCCTGCTGCCTTATTCTTCTATTGGATAAACTGATGAAGAGAGAGAGGATGTTTTGAGGAGGGATTCCAGATCCCAAGTGAATTTAACTCAGATCAGCTTGTAGCTAACCAGGACAGCTTAGAGGCAAAACAGCCAATGGTCTTAGAGAAAGAGATGCAGAGGGGCCAGGAAAGAAGCTTTTGAGCTCTGCCTGCCATGTCTGTTAACACCACATGGAGAGTTACACAGTAAACAGGGAAATCTTCTGTTTTATGGCCAACATGCTTCCTCTTTTAGAGGATGCAGTGTTTCTTGCTTTGGATAAGGGCAGAAGACACATACTTAATGCCCTTATTTCACTTTTCTCCTTCTGCCTCAGTATTGTAAAATGGCTATAAAGCAGACCAAAAAATTTACATGCACAGCTATGTAAATTAGCATAACACAGCAGCTACCTTTGCTATATGGACTGTGTTTACACAGTTATATATCTAGCAAACACATTTTTTTTAATATCCAAGAATTTTCTCTTGGTGAATGGAYTGCACTAAAATATTGCTGCTAGTTGAGACGTTGACTGTAACACGACGATCATGAATCATAGTTCTGTATTGGCCTGTTTTTATGTGCTACTGTAAGCAGTCACCTGTGCCCTCYTTAAATTCATTCAAAGGAAGATGTTTCAGGCAAGTGAAATTCTTTGTGACCATCTTCTTGTTTTCAGTCCTCTGCATCCCTTTGCATGTCCCAGGAACTGTAGATTGAAAAGCCCTTGATGCCAAAGCATCCAGACACCAGTGTATTTTCTCCTTGCTCTGTCCTTTAAGGAGAAGCTGTTGAAAGCTGGGTGGGCAGGATATTGGAGTTGGCAGCCTGTGACTATCAATTATTCATAGCTTAATTTGGCATTTCAGCAGTGTTTCTCCTGTGTTTCCTCCACTTCTGGAAAGTAATGTTTGAATATTTTCCAAGCACCAGGAACGCTCGTTGGTCAATTACCTCAGTTGGTAAAGCAAGGATTGCACGTCCATGTCGGGAGGCACAAAGCTCCTACTTTCTTTTCTTCTCTTCTCAGCACAGACATTCAAGCTCAACCCTCCCAGTCAAAAGAATGCTACTTTGAGAGCTCTGTTATGGGAGTAAGCTTTAACCTGCTTTTTACGATATACGAACATAGGCATAGGAAGGGATAAACACTAACTACAATTTTATAGCATTTGTAGTATAACAACCATGAGAGAAGGCAGCAAGGACTTGAGTATTTAATACTTAAAAGTACAATTTTATGAAACTGAAAAGATTAGGACTAAGTTCTGTTCCAAGGCATGTTTGACACCTGTGTGTTCTTAGTAAAGATGTCATACAAGCTAATGGCCATGTCACCCAAATCACATTATGAGCTGTGCTATGAGCTAGGAGAGCAATCTTACTAGTTCCACCAACATCATCTTCCCTCTGCTTCTACAGTAAGAAAAGCAAGCGCAAAGTTTTGCATCTGGGATAGATTAACCCCATGCAATAGGACAGGCTGTAGGCTGACTGGCTAGGGAGGTCTGGGGGAATGACAAGTTGAATATGAGCCAGCAGTGTGTCCTTGCAGCAGAGAAGGCCAACCACATCCAGGGCTGTATTAGCAAGAATGCAGCAAGCAGGTCCAGAACAGTGGTCCTTCCCTCTAATCAGCACTTGCAAGACCACGTCTAAACTGCTGTGTCCACTTTGGGACTTCCCAGTGCGAGAAAGACACTGACATACTGGAGCAAGTCCAGTGGAGGGCCACCAAACTGGTGAGAACATACGAGGGCAGGCTGAGGGGAATGGATTTGCTCAGCTTGGAGAAGTTGAAGAGGAGGCCTATTTGCTGTTTACAGCTACCTGACTAGAAGGTACAGAGAAGAGAGCCAGACTCCTCTCAGAGGTGCATAGTGATAGGAGATGAGACAATGAACACAAGCGGAACATGGGAAATTCTAATTAAATAAAAGGAAAACATTTTTCACCATGAGGGAGGTCAAACACTGGCACAGGAGTCCAGACAGGCTGTGAAATCTCCATCCCTGGAGGTGTTCAAGACTTGAGTGGATGTGGCCTGGAGCAACCTCATCTGATCAGACCTGTTCTGAGTAGGGGGTTGGACTAGACAACCTCCAGGGGTCTCTCCAAACTTAAATTATTATATGATCCTATGGACAAGCACAGAAGGGATTAACTGCAATAGTGTAAATATTTGTTCCTTCTCTCATCTTTTATCACACACCCCTTCCTATGTTTATTCCCTTTAATACACATGTATATCACTTCACAGATATAAGAATGTAACATTAAAAATAGCTGCTTCAAAGAATTGGGATATACGCAGAAGTTTACAAGGCAGGTTCACTCCCTGCTTCTTTTCTTTGCAGGAGCAGAAGTTTCAGTTAAATGAATCCATGCTGCAGGCTAAACTACCTGTTACTTTCAGGAGGAACCCAGCCAGTACTGAATGTGACCCCTCCTGCAGGACTCCCCATGCTAGCCTGGGAGAGAAAATGCTCTGTATATCACAGGTATTCCTACACTGCTAGCTTCTGGCCTGTTTGTTACCCAGCCACTTTCAGGAGCCTATGTTTAAGCCTCTGCCATGCCTGAGCATGAGTAACAGTGACCTTTTGTCCTCTTTTAGGGTGAAATGTGTTTAACAGACTCACTCATGTATCTGATCCACTGCACAAGCAGTTACACAAGTATTTAGATAATTCTCACTAAAATTCAACTGATTTTTCAGTTTTGCTACTCACCTCCCAGGGACCACTGTGTAGTCATTAAAAAACCCCCAAAGTTCAGCGTTTAACCCTTCATTTCTATGTGATTGCCTTTAGCTTCTGCACGACTCAGTTCAGTTGTATCGAAAACTATCCAAGATGCTTACTGCCCAGCATGCTACCATGTGTGGAAGTATGCCCCAGCTTGAACTAGCCTCTTGTATGAGCCCATTCAGGGGCAGGATGTCAGCAAGAACAGCAGAAATAGGTTTCTCCATAAGATCACCCTGGTTGTGGGAGGGGAGCATCCACCATGAGAAGCACATCCACCCCAGTGGACTTGCCTTGGAGTAATCCACATCACCGACCTCCGCAGCCATTAGCTGGTTTGCTGACATGAAAGTGTCTTGCCACAGCCCTAGAGCGGCACAGAGCAAGCAGTTTGCCAAGGCAGTTGCAATCCTCTTTTGCCCAGGGGCCTCCTTCTTGTGCACTGCAGGATTCTTCTCTGATGCATTTTCTGGCCCCAGAAGTCCAGGCAAACTTCTCATGCCCATGTCTGGGAGGTGGCCATCCCTCTGCTGATAACGGAGCTGTGGCAATGATGCTGCACCAGGAGCACAGGAGTGCGTGGGGATGCCTGCTCAGAGCAGCGGACAGCCTGGGACGCTCATTTGCCTGCTCAGCTCCTCAGCCCTGCCTGGCTCCACTGGTGCCAAGGGCAGCACAAGCCATGGATGTCTCCTCAGATACCTACACTGCTCCTCAGGCCGTCCTTTCGCACGCACACACAACTTGGCCACAGTATTTAAGGCTTCTCCCTTGAGTGGATGGGCAGAGCTAAGGGATCAGCGCAGTTCTGGTTTGCCCGGGAGAGCTGCCCTGAACGAAATGCAAAGCCATGCAGGGCATCTTCAGTCAGGCAAGGGCCTCCCTGCAGCAGGAGCCACGTCTGCTGAGGCTCCCGCAGGAGACGTGCAGGCTGATGGGCCTTTTTCTCCCCATAGCAATGGAGAAAAAGACCACATTGCCAATTATTCACGCTGTTACCGGTATTATGTTTTTTTCAACTTGCTTATCAAAACAACATTCTCCCATATGACAGTGTGGGAACATATTTTTGCCTAAATGTGATTCTCTGGAAATTTGTTTAAATTTCAAGTATCCATGGTATTTCTTTTGTATTCAAATTAGATGCCTTACATTATTAATAACTACAAGATTGAGATGTATGAATAAGCTGTGATTTCTTTTTCAAGGAAATTATGTGTACTTTAATATGAAGTTACACTAAAATAATTTCAGGTAGATAAAGAAACATAAAGCAGAGGTTGTGAGCAGTAATAATGTATCCTCTTATCAGTTTAGCTTGTATTACTGTAATCTGATCTTTAATAGTTATGCTACAATAATTAGAGTATAAATGTTCAGTCAGAATTATTAATTTACATCACCGAATCCAGAGGAATTTGTTGCTGATTTCAAGGGATGCAGGATTTAGCATTTTGGAAATTTCTAAACCTGTTTTCTCTAATAAAAATAGCACTAACGTGGGCTTTTCAGACTGAGGGAATGGCTTCCCCAAAGAGAAGGAAATGATTGCACCTATGTGTTCACATGCAAATCAAAGGTGGACAGACAGCTGTTTCATTTACGGTACAAACTTTTGCATGTGCCATTTTGGAAAAAACAGAAACATACAAGAACAGGATAACCGAGACAAGACACAGTTTATAAACTGTGTGCACATTTCCCATGATTAAATGAGGTAAAGCTGTCCTTAAAGGCCATCAACTGAAAAACATAAAACCATTATCAACAAGTCAAGGAATTCAGATTACTGTCCTTATGTCTTACACCATTTTGGCTAAGCTCAAGAGTCCTACGTTTCCTCTGAAGCTATCCATAAAATCATGTTGTTCAGGTACTGCGAGTGCACAGGCAAATTAGTCAATTTGGCAAAGAACAGTTTAGGCTGAATCTCACTATCATGGTAGAACTGAAGCCAACCTATGATATCATTCTAATTTCGTTTAGGAGAAAAACGGATTAATTAAAAGTTCCAGAGCTTCTTTACTGCAGAGAGAGACAAACAGATCTACTCCAGCCCCCCTAGCTGACAGATCTGCCACAAAGTGCTCCTTGATATYATACTCATAATTCTCCATTATTCAGGTCCAACTCCAGCACTGAGCAGAATGGCCTGTTTAAGTCAAGATTTAAACCCACATTTAAAAACATGCACTTACTGAAATGACTTGGTTTATGTGGCTGAAATTATGATCCTACTCTATGGAATAATTCAGCTTCCTCTGTGTTAAAAAAGTATCACTTTAAGATAAATTCACTGTAATTAATACTCAAATGTTCATACAGAGTACAACCTCTATAAATGTTAGTGTTTTCCATGAAGCCTTACATAACCCACATTTCTGCTGATGTTGCTCCAATACTATTTTAGTAATTCCATCAGTTGTATGAGAGTTGGACTTACTTCCATGTAAGTGATGAACTTACACCATAACATATGTTTTGATTATTAACCTTCAGTGCTTGAGAATAAGAGTTTAGAAAAACTTCACCAAGTGCCAATTCTGAATTTTCTTTTTTTATTTCTGCTTTTCAAAGGCTTTCTGAATTTTGAACTTAGTAAGMAGCATTTCACCAAGGAAAGAAAAAAGTTAACATTCACGTGTTATGTTCAGCTTATTGTAAATAATCAGGTAACATACCACAGTACCCTGGAGTTCCACAAACCGTCTTCATGGTCACCTGATCTTCCACAATCTTGGAAAGTCCAAAATCAGCTGTTAAGATTTTTTTAGAAATATTAATGTTTTTACTTCTTCATAAAAGCATTTTTCTTACATTGTATATGTAATTAAATTAACACTTACGCATTAAATGAACAGCATGGTCATTTCCAGAGATGAAGATGAATTAAAAAAATCCACCCATATTGTTATCCAGAAGCAAAATTTGTCCACACAAATGAGTATCGCTGCCTCTTAACAGACCCAAATATTTTTAAAATGCAACTTGTTTTCTATCCTGAAGAACACATATAGCCAATACTATGGGATACCTAAGGAGCCAAGAGTGTATTTAGGATGTTAGACAGAAAACAGAATAATTTAAAAAAGTGGAGAATATGTATTTCATAAACAGAGCCCTTTGACTTGTGATCTTACGTGAACCTATGAGCTAAATTGAAAATTGCCTGGAATGTGATTTACCTTTCATCACAGAAGGAATGATCCAGAAATTCACTTTAAGTATATATTCAGCTTTCACTTTGCGAGTAAACCAATAAAATCAACAGAACAACTTTTGTGTTAAAAAATAGTGCATCAGGGATTTCCTGGACAAGGGGCCGAGTGCCCAGTGCCCTGCAAGCTAAAATCCCAGCAGTATTTTGATACAGGCCTTCTGGGAGTGCTGAGGTTGGGCCAGCAGAAGCCCTGATCATCCTGTTTGCAGTGCTTCCCCCCCTGAATTGCTACCCCAACAGCAAGAGCCTTCACGCTGTTATACCTGGTACTTGCACGTCTCATCTTTTGAAAGACAGAAAAGTGGAAGCCTTGACTGCTTGTTCCATTTTCACTGAGAATAAATGCTGCTTCTTCAAATTTCAACTTAGGTGATGACAATCTGGCCTTAAAAAATACCTAATAAAAATGCTCCTGTTTTATCAGCATGAACGCAAAAATGAATGTTTTGACTCGGGATCAGGATAAAAACAGGTTGCATTTTATTYGGAAATGCATAGTTAGGGTTCACTTGTCCCTAATTGTTCATCATTTATATATTATTTATCTAAACAGAAATATACTTTTATAAACACTACCACTCATTGTAAATCAGAACTCATTTTAAACAAGGCAATAACTTCAGCCAAAACATAAAGCAGCATAGCAGTTAAGAAAAAAATAATCCATTGTCACTCTAGCCCTCACTGCCTTAGGAGGTGCAAGATGTATGGGACCTATATCACAACGCCCACCGCCGGTAGTGCTCCGCTTGCCACACAGATTTGGAAATAATCCCTTCTTATTCCAAACTAGCCTACTTTCTATTTCTAAAAACTTTGCAGCTTTTAAACTTCAGTGAGAGATAGACAGCTATATCTTCAAGCTTCCCCTTAGGGAGCCTGTGCTTATGGAGACAAACACTTCAGGAGCCCTCACATCACTCTGCCCACCAAACCAAGGCTGCTGGATGGTGCACTCACATGTTACCATTGTTAGCACCCTTCCAGGAAAGGTGAGCACAAGGATAAAATGCAAATTAATACTATCATCCCTAGATGCAAGACTTTATCCTAGAAATTTATTTTAATATGAAATTGCTGATATCTAGTTCCTGGAAATCTGGTTCTTGAAACCCATGACAAACACAGGCCTGACAAACAAGGCAACACTTTCACTCCTCGCATGCTTCCCAGTAAGGTGGTATTTCCAAATTGATTACATCTTGGGTACCTTTGCACGCCTGGAATATTATTTACTAGGAAACCCCACATCGAAGAGGTCTGTTTCTTTAAGAGGAAGAGAGCAGAAGGTTCAGGATCTTTTTCCTTTAGCAGGTACAAATCAACCCTTTTCCAGGTTAACACCTGCAAGATGCCACAGCCCGCGCAGTCCAGCAGTTAGCATGCTGCGGCTCCGCAACGCTGCAAGCTAGTGGGTTACCCGCAACAGCGCCACGCGAGGCTCCAAGGACAGAGGGCTGCGGCCCGCTGCTGTCGGGTGATGGGCATTGCCCCCGGCCTTCGCTCCTCTGCAAGCCAAGGGAGTCACAAAGCACCTGTTTGCGCCAGCAAGAAAGGCAAGTACCTGGCATTTTTGGAGGTCATGCCCTGGGCAAGTGGCTGTCCTTCCTGACGGGACTGGTGGGACATATCCCAGGCCAGGACAGCCTGATCGCGCCGTGTCTCTCTCCTCACCCGTCCCTGCAGTGCTGACTGTGCCTCAAGGATCTTCCCTATTCTCTTTTAAGGAATACTCCTTCTTATCCTTCAAATCTCCTTTCAAAACTGAGGTCAGCCTTGCTTAGTTTGCTTTCTACTGCTTATCCGCACATTTGCACTTTCATGTTAATAAATCTCTCACTTTTAGTATGTTAGTTTTAACAAAAAAGGGACACAGAAGTGATGTATGCAGCTATAAGCCAAACTCATGATACTTCTTGTTCCTCCTGTGTTGTTTATTCTTTGCCATATTCTGCATAATTTTGGCTGTAAATTCCTCAGGGCAGGAATTTAGTTTTGCATTGTCTTTAAAACACCATGCACAACTCTGCAGTTGCACAAGTAACATGCCTGTTCATCTAAGTATCAGCACTAGCATAGAATAAAATGATGGTGTGAAATACACACTAGTGATACAAAAGAATATATTTAGCATATATTTAATGCTGCTCACCAATTTTTAATGGTGCATCCGGTGCTGGTGTTGCATAGAGCAGATTCTCTGGCTTCAAGTCACGATGCACAATCCCATTTGCATGCAGGTACTAGAAAGACAGAAAGTCAAAACATTTAAGTGAGTATTAGATATGTTATGGCCCAGCATGAGTTAATGTCTTCCTAATAACCTATAGCAGCAGCTCGCTGACTGCTACCTTTGTGACACAGTGTCGCTCAACTAATTCTCTGTAGCTTTTTTCCGCAAACCCGCTCTGCATGAAATCCTTGGGTGCATATTGTGATCTGAATAGGAAACTGAAAATTGAGAAGGCAAAGATAGCATCACGCCCATGTGAGAAGAAAAACATCTCAGAGAAGATTATTGATTCTTTTAATACAACAGTAGCTTCTAGGAAGCAATCTAAGAGATGTTGAGATGCCAAAGTCCGGCTCAGAGGAAGGCAGCTTTTGCACATTACAGCTTTCTGAGGGGTAAGAAAATGGTTACACAAGTATAAAACTATTAAATAGACAGCCTTGATTAGAGGACAACTGCAACAGAGGATGTAGTATGTGTCCTGGACTAGCTATCAAATCTTTGCCATCCCTTGAGCAGACTGCTAAAGTGTTGTAATATCACACAATCCTACAGTCCCAAAATTCCAGCTGTTTTGCTGAAGAGCCTGCAGTACATGTGAATTTACTGATCACTGAATTTCTTTAAAAATGCCGTTCCTGTCTTGCACAAATAGAAAACAGAATTTCTGGGATCTACAGTTGCCTTTTACATTGCTAGAGATGGACAGAGAAAAAATATAATATACTGATTGACAAAAAGGAGAAGCTAGTGAAACAAATTCTGTATTTCTTGCTGATAAAATCTTCAGCAGAAATCTCTGAAGCCTGGGAAAAAAGAGGCACAAGAGTAGGAGCAGAGTATCTTATTTGAACGTATCTTGGTCTACATTTTAGTGGAATATCTCTTGGCCATGTTTTCACAACTAAAAAAAACTGCACGAACTATTATTCAGCAAATAACACATCACAGAATACCAGTCAGGAAAGCAAAACTACAGTGCTCACTTGAGTTAGCATCTGAGAGGAACTCTTGACTGTGCATCTTCCACTGAGATTTTAGTTTGTGTAAGTGGCTAGCCATTAAACAACATGCAATAAGAATACATACCTTTTTCTGTAGGCATTGTTTCACTGACATCCAGTGCTTTTTTAAGTGTCTCTTACAGTGCAATAAATGTATTTTCTGGCTTTCCATAAAATCCTAAAATGGTAGTATTTATCATGACATGGCTTGAGGAGATCAGCCAAAGACTCTCATCTACTTTACACCACAGTAAATTTAAGAGCTTGTCCCAGCTGTGTGTTCTACAATGAGACAGCTAATTAGTTATCCAATGTAAAAACAGACAACACTTTATGGAGAGGCTAATGGATTGCTCTCTCCTACATCATTTAATGTGGTCACATCTGCGTGTCTGCACTGAATGAGGCTGCGTCTACCTTGGATAAAAATACATCCGTATCTGTCAATGAAGGCAAAACTAGCAAAGCTGCTCCCACAGCATAGCACTGATGTGTTTGACATGCAGAGGTAATAGCAGCACACAGTGAGCGTGCCAAAAGCAATCAAGTTGGAGTGGACAGAAAGAGGTTTCTGAACTGATTTGTGTTCATGTGCTAAAAATCAGTTTAACTGTCTCTGTAGGAGTGAGAAGGAACAGATATTTCATGATCAGCCAGTGGAAAGCAGACACTTCTATTCACTCGTATGAAATATCATAGATCAAATTTATGCAGAGAAATGTTCCAGCTAAATTTGCTTGAAGTCTTTCAGCAGGCCCTTTTTTCCACACACCCATATTCTTATAACATTTTATGGTGTGAGGCTGAAAACATCAAAACTTTCCTCTTTCCCCAGAAGTGCATTTTTGTGGGAGGGAAATCTGGGAAAACCTGGTCAACTCTAAGCTGAGAAGCTAGCATGGTTCACAGGGCTCCTTCTCACATATAAGCAAGAATCATAACTGGCAGCACCTGGTAATCATGCTTGTGTCTCATGACTGACTGACTTCTTAACAGAATTATATCAAGTTTGCAGGATGACCTCTGTTTTATTATATACCAGAGAGTCCAGGTAGGAAAATCTCCCTGCTCCATCCAGCACATCATTTGCAGAAAATATGCACAACTTAGGTGCCCCATTAATATCTATAAGAGCCCACCAAAGACATAAAATTTTCAGTGTTGCCTGAACTCTTCTCCCCCCAAACTGAATCCACGTCTTTCAAAGCTTGCCACTGCATTACCTTCAGCTCATTGCCTGCTCCCGCATCCCAGTACCTGCAGCTCCCCTTCTTCCCTCTGCTGTACCCAGCCTCTCCACATCCCCTGTCTCCCCACAGCCCAGCCCAGCCCTCCTACCCACCCACTGTGGATACCCCACCCCCTCTGACTTTTCCCTATGCTAAAACTAAAGCATATGCTTGGGGCTGGAAGCTGCCAAGTCGTATTTTTAACAAGCCTGCTGTTGACATTTTATATCTTTGAGACCTACCTTCTGTTGAATTTTGTTGAAACTGGCCAACAGAGTCAATAATTTTATTGCAGACTAATAGACATACAAAAGGACAGAGAGCATGATCATACGTATCTGGCTAGGTGAAAGTTAAAAAAACATTATTTTTACTAACACAAAAATTCTCCTCTTCATCAAAGCAAAAGTGCCAGCTAGCTTCCCGCACCCCCAGCCTTGCAAGGGGAAAGACCTATGATTTTACTTCTATAAAATGCGCCTGCTTCCCAACAGCCTTGTTACTGAAGATCTCCAGCACATGCAGCTACTGCAGCTCCCTCCCCTCTCCTCCAAGTTGGAGCCATTTGCCATTCGCACAGCGCTTTTCCTGCTGCACAACCCACTACCAATGGGACCTTCCAAGATTGTGTCCATTTTCAGTACTGCTCCCTTACTTGGTAAATACCCTGGGCCTTATAGTCTGCTAGTTTTTACCAGTCCAAATAGGCCAAGTGAAAAGAGTCTAGCCTCCAGCTCTGTTCACCATGTAACATAATGGCTCCTGGTATTGATAATAACACTGTCTGGTATACATGTATACAATATTCTGAATTTTACTATCTTGATTTAGAAACAGATTTAGTTAAATTAATAAAATCCCCTTTGTATAACACTTATTTCAATTTATATATGCAGAATATACGTAGAGTAACAGCACTTGGTCTGGCTTGATGAGATGTATATGGAAGAGAGGCCACCATAAATTTCACAGCAAGGCCCATGCAAGAAGCCCATGTGGAAAAAACGTTCTCCATGCATGGCAGTTTCATCAGACAAACTGGCCAATGGCATAGCAAAAATAAATTATATTTTCCCATTTATTTGTTCCTCTGTTTTTTGGGGKTTTTTTTTGAACAGAATATCAAGGTAGGTGCTATAAATAGGAACACTACTGATTTTCAGGAACATATGGCTATTCCAATCAGCGAAAGTGAACAAGAACAAGAAAAAATAAAATGAAAACTAACTAGAAACATTTAGAGCCCCTGAGGAGTCTGTATTAGCTGACTGAATCACAATGCAAATGAAATAAAATAAATAGTGAAAAAATTCTATTTGTTAAGCATAGGGCCTTGTATGTTCTCTGATCACACTTATTTTTCAGTTGCTTTGCCCAATGAGATACATGTAGGCCAGGTGGGTGAAATCAGCTATGCTTCAGGCACACAGTAGGCCACTGCATTATTAGCGCATATCATCTCTCAGATAATCTGCCACAAATGTATTCTAGAAAGAGTTGAGTGTGATAGTTTTATTACCATTTGATAAACTCTGAGGACAAGCTCAGCACGACACCAGATGGGAATAATACACAGGCCCTTTCCAAAACACTTACCTTTTAAAATAAAGGCAGCCTTCACCTGGGCCTTTATTCCCATGGTACACAACGTTAACTCATGTTTGTACAATTGCTACGACCCTTTAAGTGTGACGGCAGAAGAAGGGCTTTTCTTTCTGTCTTTCTCTTCCTTTTTAGAGTTTCTTTCTAATCGCTGCATGAGAATTTTTGTTGTTGTTTTATCCTTTAATAATTCAGGTTCTTATCTAACTCGAAAGACTTTATGACAAGAGGACTAATGAGGACTGCTTAAAACTCTAGTCTTACTTCTGATTTRTATTTATAGTAGCTATTACACAGAATTGTAGAAAAGCAGGGCTGAAATGAACCTGAATCATCTATGTCTCCCTATGCTCTCAGGCAAGATCAGTTACATCTACAACAGTTGTTTGCCTAATTTACACCTAACAACCTCTGATACTCTGCAGTCTCCCCAGGCAATTTATTACAGGGCTGTGCTATCTTGACAATTTGGAAATACTTCCTTACGTCTCACCTGGACCTTGACAGGTGCAGATGAAGCCCATTACTTTGTTTCATATATACCTTAGATGAAGAAAGCAGATTACTCCCTTTTCTGCAACAGCCTTTTGCGTACTTGTTCCCATGTCCACCATCAGTCTTCTTGCTCAAGACTAGAAGACTCCAGTTCTTTCAGTCTTTTTTTACAGACTAAGTTTTCTAGACTCATGGTCCTTCTTTGTTGCTCTCATCCGGGCTGTATCAAATTGCATCAATGTGTTCAAAATGCAAAAATGTATTCCAGTCGAGGCCTGACAAATCTCACAGGATGTATTTGTAAATATATTTGCCTATTTTTCAACCTATCACACTCCTGTTTGCCTTTGGATCCAGTGTAACCTTCAGATCCTTCTGATTTGTTCCCACTCCTGTTTTCACTGTTGACCATTCAAGCCCATACACAATCTTGTCCTTGACACTGCTGAAAGGTCTTGAATTTTTACCAAGGTTATTCTATTTCTAACCCTGTTCTCCAACATACTTGCAGTCTCTCCCAGTTTTACGTTGTCCAAATTTTTTTGTAAGAGTAATCTCTATTCCATCACCTGGCCCTGTTAACAAAAATACTGAAAGCTTCAGATCCAAGAGGATTTTTCTTGAACATCCTCCCTTGATACCTTTTGACACACTGATAACCACTCTCTGGATACAGATAACCAAGCTGCACTGCACCCAGCTTAAAATCAAGTAATCGTGACCACATTTCCCTCATTTACTGTGAGACTGTCAGACGAGGCAAGTATCAAAAGTTTTACACACATCAAGTGTGCACGATACCTCCTGCTCCTCCCCTTTAACAACGCCTCTCACCCTGCCAGAAGAAAAATTAGATTGACTTGGCATGACTTGATCTTAACAAAAACTTGCCTTCCTGGTGACCTCTCTGCTTTGTTATCTCCCAGGTGCCTAATATTAGTTTGCTTCATTATTTACTATAGTTTTTTTTTCTGGGAAGTGGAATCAAGCCAACTGGTCTATAATTCCTCCCTTCCTTCCTTGTGAAGCAGAGTACTACACATATTTGGTACTCTGCCTAGCCTCTATCAGAAATAACTGTTGTTAACAGCTAAATCTGTTTCTGACTTAAAAAGCTTGCTCTTCAAAGATCATACTGAGAAGGTTACTGGGTGCAACCAATTAAAAAAGATCTAAATGGTTTGAATACTCTTCGACCCTATTCCTTTCTTTTTTCTCGACTTACATTTTACTGCTTTGTTAATTGTGTTAAGCATCTAGTTATAGTGGAACTTTTAGTGAAAACTAATGCAAAAAACCATAAAAACAGTGCAGTCTTCTCATAGAGATCTTCCAGTAGATTTCCTTCACCTGTGTTTCTTCTTATGAGAATGATTAATTTTGCTACCCCTTTTATCTCATGCATCTCATTTTGTGTCCTGGCCTTTCCAATTTTATCCTTCACACCCAAGCTATTCTTATTACTCAAGCTTAAACAACCTGACCGATTTCCCACTTTCTGCATACTTCCTGCTTGTGTTTAACTCCAGGATTTAACTCAGTCCCTGGCTGAGCACTGACCTTCATTCAAGCGGACTGATGAAAAACCACCTGCCCCAACCACTCCGCTATGCCCCCAGCACCCTGTACACTCTGCTGTGCACCGGGCCACTGCTGGCAGCGCTGCAGGCTCCCTCACTGTCAGCAGTGTAACACAGTGGCTAAGGGAGGGGACTGGCTCAAGCAAACCTTAATAACATCTTGTCCACACCCACTAGCATGGTACTGGCCCTTACTTGGTCACCTCCGGGAAAAGTCCTGGGAAAAGTCCTAAAATACCTTTGTTTCCGCTTGTGACGGCGATTGTGAGCTTCACAGCCTTTGGGGTTTGTGGCTGCTCCTCATTAACCAACGGGGTTTGATGTTCATTGACTGACAGATCAGAGTGTATATTCTTGATGGCAGTAGGTGGTTTTTAGGCAGAGGAAAAGCATCTGTCTCCAGCTTCTTCTCCAAAGAGCTGCCAGCTTCTTCTCTGTTTCTGCTGTTTTGCAGCCTTCTCCAGCTATTTCGGTATCTTGTCTCAGGAGATCTCCACACTCATCCTGTTGTTGCTGCATATGATCATGGTGTGCTTCCTCCTACACCTCTTTTACTTACTCCCTCAGCGAGCCCACCGCTAGACATCTCCTTTCCGCCCTCAAAAGCATGCCTTAGTCCCTTGAGATTAAACAAAACACAGAGCTGGGGTCCCAGCTTTGGGCATGATTTCCAGTGTCTTAAATCGAGAAATATTTTAGAGCAGAGACAGCTCTGGCAGCAGCGCGTACCCTCATGGCTGCTGCTCTGTGCATGCTGTAATCCCTTGCGAAACCCCTCTGCTCCCTGCCCTCCTGCTCACTAGCTCCTGGCACTTTCTGGGTGTCTGGCTCACAGACCCCCCACCTGCGTACGAGCCCAGTTCCTGTGGTAAACTGCATCAGAAAACCAGCGACATGGTTAAGGGACCTCCACATGCACCCCTTGTTCACACCAGGCAGCTGGCTACTGCCCTTCCGGCAGTGCGATTCACTGTGTAGCACAGCCCGTATTACACCCCGCGTCACCTGCTGCAGCCAAACAGTCTCTGCAGCGGAAATGCTTTGGTTACAGATTCAACACTCCTTTTTCTCCTCAGCAAAGATGACAGTTTTCAGGGTGCATTGATGTAGTTGGGGGGAGAAGCCTGCCGTCTTCCACGGCTGATGCAGTAGTTTTATCATTATTATATTAACATTACGCTATTATATTAAACATTGATTTCTGTTAAGGTATGTGGCAAAGCTGTTGAGTACGACCATAGTAATTTACTGTATGACTGGCAATTTCATGAATACTAGATTCACTCGTGTTTTTAAAAGGAGAATTTCTACCACTTTTATTACTACACAGGGTATTTTTAGGACTTGCCTGTTGAATCTATTACAAAATTAAGCCTATAGGGTGCTGAAGGCAGAACCAAAGCCAGAGGTTCCAATTCAGTATTGGACATCTTCAGCTAAAAATGTAGACAGTAAATCTTTAAAAAATTGAAAAGAACATGTGTTTTCTCCCTTTTCAGGGATGTCTAGACTTGTAATTAAGCTCTTTCTATAGCCCTAACAGAAGTGTGCCATTGTGTAATGAATGCTACCGTGTAGCAATTTAGTTTAATTACATCTGTATAATGTTTGATAGGGATGTGGTTAATTGATAATGTTTCTGAAGCAGCTAAGTTTAAATAACCATTTAATAATCCAGCAGGACAAAGAGGGACTATTCATTAAAGAAAAAATACACATTCCTATTTTCTCTTCCTTTCTTTGGGAAGGGGAAGGTGAATGAGCTATTCCCATCGGCTCTCTTGTAATCACTTCATATCTATAGAATGGCAAAGCCAGTCTCCAGGTAATTTGTGTCTAGAATAACCATTCAGCACAGATCTTACTGTATAAAGAGAGACAAATACGTACACTTCAGTCACACACTTCACATTGGTGGAGGCTTTGGAAAAGAAGGCACATAGGGATTTGATAACTAAATTTTGGGGAATCAAGAGAAATCTAAAATTTCATGGTTAGCAAGTGACTATATCCTGTTATAATCTTCTGAATGCGTCAACTGATTTATAATTCACATGTCCAATAACTGCACAACAATTACAGGTTGATATGAGGGCATGGTATATGACCTGGAGCTATTGTAGTCTTTTATCCTAGGGCAAATGATTTATTTTCTTTACACTTTAGATTTCACACTGTTAAAGCTGTTCGACACTCAGGTTGTGTTTCAGATGTTTGACAAGTGTAAGAGGGCAAGASGGCTACATAATGATCTGTCATCAAAACTGTGCTGTCCCCACTGAAGTCAGTTTAAAACTCCACTGCTTCAATTGGTTCAGGCTGTATTTARAGGCAAGGTAATATGGCTAATATGAATGGTCTGTTTTCTTTGCTTCCATTTATCTCTCAGACCCCAGGTAATTTGGACCTGAAATTCAGTGACGCTTGGGCTTTGGGAGTTGGATAGTGTGATTTCAGTTGATTGTGGAAAAGTGCATTTATTTTATTTGGTTGCTTACAGTGTAAACACTGACTTATTTAAGGCCATAATTTTTTTTTAATTTTGTTTCCAAAATAGAAAACAATAATGGAAATTATTTTGGAAATGCAGGGATTGTTTTGAGAAGTGATACAGTATTTGAGAATTCTTGCTTAAAAAGTCTTTTAAAAAATATACTGTCAGTGATTTTAGATCATTGCTCTTGCCTACAAGGACAGACTCAGCTTTGCTGTACATTACATAACTCAACTCCACAGGAGTCAATGCAGTTGCAGTAGTAAAAGTGCGAAATGATAACACATCAAATTATATATACGCAGCATAATTTTCACTCCTTCACTATTCTCTTATTGCAGTCATATTGGCTTTGTGACCAAAGGGAAAACCATTTTATCACTGCAGAAAACACAAGCAACAATGATTTCACTTCCGGGTATATTTCAACAGGTTTTGGAATTCTGTATCCGGGTAACAATAAGATGGAGTCTTGGAAAGGCACCAAATAATCAAAGCTTCTCCAAACATAGCAGAAATCCTATTCTTTGCACACATCTCACTTTTACTAGTTAAGTCTCTTACTTGATGTACTGACTTCCAAAAAATGTCATGACACTTCAATTAGCTTAGTTAAACTAATTTAACAGAATAYTATTTTTGCATAATAAAGCATATTTGCCTTTGTACTTTTATAAATATGTATTACACACAGCCAATTTGATTTATGAACTAACTGAATCTGAGTATTGTAAGAAAGTATGATGAAATGCATCAGTATAGATGCATAAAGCAAAATGTGTATATTTTCTTTGCTAGTCTACCATATTCAAAGGTATGAAGTAACCTAGACAGGAAGTTCTAAATTAAGCAATTAGTTTATATAAAATTTTAACTGTAAGCTCCACAATTATTTTCTTTTACATCTGCAAACACTTTTATTTCTTAAATATTCCTGGTTTTTGAAGCACGAAGCAGCCTTAAATATAACAATGCTACACCAGGTGCAATCACAGCAAATCATGTACAGTCATTTCTGTGCAGTCTAACATATGTAGGAGAGGATAATGCAGGCAGCTTCCCACACAAATCCCAAACAACCAGGTTTTGTGCAGGGAGCTGTCTGCAGTGGCATGAAATTCTCCTTTTAAACTGTAAGTAGGCCACGGGATTGGAGTAGGAAGAATAGCTTTGCTATAGTGGCTTCTTCTTAAACCCATCCAGAAGAGCCACCCACTTGCAGACTATGAGAATTAAGCGAAGAATTAACACAGCATGAAATGAAAAGTTCCTCCTACGGCCACTCTGCCTAAATGTGCTTTTTCTGCAAGTCTGGGGTGCAGGAGATGAAGATGATTTCTTCTTCTGCAACAGGGCGCTCCCGACACACTGGGCACAGCCCAGAGCTGTCGCCCAGAGGAACTCTCCCGCTGAAGTCTCCGTACCTACCGTACAGCCGCCCTGCACCAAAATACACACACAAAAAGCTAGCCGGCCTATTTCTAGTACCAACACCCATTTCTTCTGTAGCTCTGCACCCCTCAGAACTTCTCTGCTCAGCTGACTTCATTTACAGCAGCACACACCACCCTCCAAAGGATGCTGAGGTTTAACTGCACAGTGGTCTGAGGACAACAAGCATTATATGCACTAAGCATTGCCATCGTTTTGTTCTACATGGTCTCTACTTTGAGCATTTTTTACTCTACTTAACCACTGTTACATCATAAACAAGTAAAAACATCCATAATGAGCAACAGCTTTTAATTAACTCTGAAATATGAAGAATATTTAAAAAGTTTTAGACACAATTATTTTAAGAGCAAGCTAAGCACTACCTATAAGAGAAAACTCAAAACCTTTTTAAATCCATTATGTGTGCCTTTGTAAATTAATGCAATTATAGCACATTTAAAAGGAAGGGGGGAAGGAATTCTGCAAAGTCAGGTGTGTTCATTTAAGCTAATGGCATAAATCTGCAAATGGTAGACATCAATGTTACATATAGATATACAATACAATCTTCAGCAACATTACTGCAATTCTAGCAAATCTAAAAGAAGTATAGCTGAAACAACAGAGCTGTCTCAAAATTCTGCATTCAGAGCACATTACCACAGAGCAACTTATGTTTTTGCAAGCCAGTAATGTCCTTGGTTTTGCCATTAGAAAATTAAAAAGATAAAAATAACCCCCCCCCCCAAGTCTAGAATAGGCCAAAGATGCTATCAGTGATAGCTGGTGCTAGCTCAGGTCCCAGCAGCCCCCAGCATTAGAGAGCCACATAACTGAGAGAAAACTATCCCCGGCACTGACAGGTATACTAACCACACAGATTTACTGACCACAGGTCTAGTACCCCTGGAACAGGGCCACAGCAAAATGCCCTAACTCCAAGTGGATGCAGATGTGTTCATTCGACGCAAACACATTTTAGCTTTCTTGTGATAAAAATACCTTTTAATTTAATTTTTCTTAATCTCACCAGAGCACTATATTTTATGTCTTTTTATTCATTTCTTACTTTTTAAGAGTTTTTTTTTGTTAAAAAATGTGACTTTTTATCACAGCTTCTGAGGTGGGTCTATATTATCCTTAAATGGATATTAGAGTAAGATAATTTTGTTCTTCATGTACCGTACATCTTTAGTAGTAAATTAACCTGTGCCAAGGAATGTTCCTGGGTGCCAAAACTTGATAGTCTATGCTATTAAATTTTCTGAACAATCCTGGATAAATCAGCACTGACAGAAACAACCTCCAGACACAGTTAGTCAAGCCAAAGACTATTCCCAACTGGCAATTTGAATCTGGCCACCTTGTCTGAAGGCTAGTGCAATTTCATAGTACAGATGTAGGCTGTTGCAAGCCAGTTGGCCTCGGTGACAGAGAACGACAMCAGTTAATTTACTGGCATCTGCAGAGATCTCACAATTAAAAATTAAAAATAGTGGGGTGCTAATAAGATCGGACTGCTGGGATTGTGCATCAAGGATGCACATGTCCACAGCAGGATAAAGAAAATGGCTCATAAACATGTTTTAATGGGGTCAGATTTACATTTGTTTTCAAGGTGAAATTTCAGGGTAATAAACCTATGAATGACAATTATATTTCTCTTGTCCATCTGTGAAACACTCTTCCTGAACTATGCATTTAAAAAGTCAATCATTTTAAGATGTTATTGTAGCTAATGAATATTTATATTTTAGTATTTGAATTCCCATTTATGCATAAACAACATGCAGATGTTGTTTTGTGTTAATTACACTGCTTGCCTTGCATTATGAAGTCTGGCCTACATATAATAGCATCACTTTCTAAGCCTAGGTTTGATCACACACTTAAAAAAGGAATGCCTAGACCATATACCTTAAAAGCTGTTATAAAAAATGTAAGGAGGTCTTCTTTCACTTTTGTTAAAGAATTTTCACAAAGCATAGTACTAAATGGTACAACCCTGAAGGTCAACATGGACATAAGTGTTTCAAAGTATCCTCTAGAGGTGAGGCCTTACCCTTTGCAACACAAATGCCCATTTCAGTCTTTTGGGTACCCTCACATCAGCTTGCAGATGCAGTGCAGTCCTCTCAGACGGATCCCATCCTCTCAACACAGTCCCAAAAGCACACCTATATTCTGAAGGGAGGAAGAAAACAAGATACTGTTCTGGCAGCTCCATCCTACCTCAGCAACTTCTTCACCAGAGGGGTACCCTTGGAGATCTGTAAACTATCTGCCCCTTTCATTCTTTGCAAAGCATAATTTAGGCTCAAAAATAGAAAAGAAGTCCACTATAGCTCTACCATGGTCACTCAGTACCCTCTTCATTTGAAAAAAATATCTTTATGAACAGTTATTTAGGATCCCCCCAAACAGCTAGAATTCATAAGATTCAATTSCATTCTAGTTTGTCAAGCCTGAATTTGTCTCTATACAACATGAAGAACAGACATTTTTGTTGCACACACCAAGATACCAGCAATTATTTGTGAAGAAATCAAATATTTCACAAAATCAAACCCATAAAAATGGCCTATGCCTGCAAAATCATATTTAGAAGGAATTAAGAAATTCTTATCTACTAGAAAGCGGAAGAGATCAGGATGATGGGGTTGTGGATATCTCTGTTATGTAGTTGACTGGTTCTTTTGGAAAGATATTTCAGATTGCATGTGAATATAATTATGTGGTTTTCTGAAACGAATATTATGTGATTTGTGCAGGCTCCTGAATACAAGAGAACAATTCAGATTGTGTTGGAAAATATGACAGCCTTATTAACTTTTTTTCCCTGGATGCCTGATGCTGCACAACTAGAATTCTAAAAGAGTAAAAGATGAGATTAGAATATCAAGTATCACCCTGTGAAACAATTCAGGTTTAAACCTGGCTTTGCCATCAATTAATCTGTTTTCAGAAAGATCTACAACAGATTAACATAGGATGCTTAACTTCTTTTTAATGAAGAAATGTCCCTGTGGGTTCCATGCTCTAGTCCAGAAATCTAAACAACACGACTGATTTTTAAAACTTGCCATCTAATGTATAGAACCAATCAACATCTACTGTACAGAAGGCAAAAAAAAGTCTCTTTGGTGAGATCCCCTAATACTGGAAAACACTGTAATAGATTTTATCTAGAACACTATTTTTTTAGTGAAAAATTTTCTGAGTCACCTTTCCATACTTTCTTTCCTGGTTTCTACAAGAATCTATCTTCATTTAATTCCAAGTTTTGCTATAATAACAGAGATCTCCCAAAGAGCCTACAAAAGTTAAATTTCTGTTTCTTAGTTACTGTGCCATACTCTTCTCAGGCCTCAGAAAAACCTTGTAAAAATATTTGAAGGGAACAAAAATATTGTGCTAGGCAACATATTCTTCCAATATTCATAGCTGCAGAACTGAAAAGAAAACGGTATTTTGACTTCACTTTGGGGACAGATGGTATTCCCAATGCAAGTAAGTCAACCTTTTCCAATCTGCAGCCCTCAGGACTATTTTTGCATGAGAGCAACAATAATCTTGTCACAAACTCATACAAGATGAGCATTTCTGCAGTAAGCAGTGATAAAACACAGCCACAGACCATATTGCCATCTCCGACCTCTTCCCAGGGCTCTAAAGTCAGAGAAGCTTCTCATGGCAGAGGACACTGTGATGCAAAATAAACTTAAATGGATGTCTTCAGGGTCACTGAAGAAATAATGATTTTCAATTAGAATGTACAGCTACAAAAAACCATCAGCTACACGTGATAAACTGCAAAGAATCATATGAAGTCAGTGGAAATGTTCCTGTTATCTTCAATGAAAGCAAAGTACACATGCTAGTTTTGGTCCTTTTATCACACTTCCATCATAATTCAAATGCCTCAGCAGCCTTGAACAGCCTACAGTCAACATTAACTCTCAGAGGGACCTGAGAGCTTCCCTTTTAAAAATGTGCAATTAAGTGCAATGCCCCTCAGTCAGTCACATGCTATCACCATGCTTTGAGAGATGA
The DNA here is from genome assembly GCF_003343035.1 of Apteryx rowi. Classification (NCBI taxonomy): domain Eukaryota; kingdom Metazoa; phylum Chordata; class Aves; order Apterygiformes; family Apterygidae; genus Apteryx; species Apteryx rowi. The sequence continues at coordinate 1,290,181 of NW_020447875.1, forward strand.
AAAAGAATTTAAGGTGGCCATATATTTTTTTCTTTTTCTATTTTAATTTAGGATTGTGCTTTTTATAATAACTACAAGAGGCTTAAAGATTAGGGACAGGGTTAAACTTATTCCTACACTAGAAAATAACCACCGGATAAATAGGAGTACATAATCTGATCTTTGCTGATTAGTTTCACAATCACTATGAAAAATAAACAGAGTAAATTCTTACAGAGTAAATTCTGATTTGAGGGGATGATGGTATTAAAACCTTCCTTATAAAAAGTTTTTTATTCAAAATCTCAGTAAATAAAATTAAAACATGTAATGAGAGACAAGCATATCAACCAGGATGAAAAACTTATTACTTCAAATCTCAGTATCTAAAATTAAATTGGTGTTAACAAAAAACAGCTGTTTYGGCCTCCTTCAAGTCAATGGCTAAATTCCTATTGATTAGAGTGAGAAAAGGATTTCACTTAAGAACTGTGGACAGTTTGATAGACAGTTATTCTCCTCTTAACATCTCAACATTCACCATCTTGTTCTTTRTAACGCCATCATTTATGAATTTTTCTAATCACAGAGACTTCTGACTTACTTGGACCTCAAGTAAGAATGTGAAATCCAGTGAAGAAACATGCACATAAAAATTCAAAGCTCTTTCTCAGCCCATTTCATCCTTTGCAAGCTACGGTTAAACAGAATTGCTAGACTGAAAAGCGYTCATGGAAGATAAATCAATGTTGATTTCAATGTGTTTCCGAATGTTCCCACCCTGGATAAGCCTGTCATCGTGATACTGCAACAGCGCTGAGCATCACAGCCAATGTGAATGTGAACACTGACGCTGAAGGAGAAAACACTCTTCCTATGGATCATTTACAGAACAAAAAAGTCATGGTCTTCAGAGGTTTTGATCACCTAAATTTCATGTAACAGCCACAGACATGAATATGTGTGGATTTCAGTAAACTATGTGATATTATTTCAGAAAAATTACTGGTTTGGCTAATGGTTACTGAAGAAAATGGAGATTAGTAGGAGAAATGTAAAGCAGAGAGGAAGGTGGCTCGCTTAAAGATGACAGTGTTAAAAATGGAAATATGAAGCTGAAGAAGGCTGAAAATTATAGGCATACCTCGTTTTATTGTGCTTCACTTTAYTGCGCTTCGCAGATACTGCTTTTTTACAAATTGAAGGCTTGTGGCAACCCTGTGTCGAGCAAGTCTATCGGCACCATTTTTCCAGCAGCACATGCTCACTTCGTGTCTCTGTGTCACATTTTGTATATTGTTTTTTTTAGACATAATGCTATTGCACACTTAACAGACTACAGTATAGTGTAAACACAACTTTTATATGCACTGGAAAACCAAAATATTTGTGTGACTCTCTTTATTGCGATATTTGCTTTATGGAGGTGGCCTGGAACCAAATCTGCAGTATCTCTGAGGTATGCCTGTATTCTTCTTTGGTATTACCACTTGTTTGGTATTTTTTAACTTCCACAAAAATTTAGAGCAYCTCGGTAACACCAGACAGGAGGACATTTTCAGTACACTCAGGAAATATCACTTGGGGAGAAAGAACACAAACAACCCTGAGATCCTGGAAAGGTCAGTATTAAGAAATGCAAGGTATAATGAGGTATATTTATGAGATTTTCTGTCATTACCTAGGAGCTTCTTGGCCAGAACAAACAAGGAGTAAAACTCAGCTCCTCTGGTTGCTCGCAGGCTACATGCCATCAATAAGCTACAGCCATGAAAAAGATGAATGCAATCCAAGGGCAAAGCAGGTGAAGAATCTCCAGGAGGAAGAGGGAAGTATTTAGGCAATTGTAATTGGGGAAATGTCTAGAGAACCACACACCACTCTGGCCCTCCACTTTCAGGAAGTTTCCCCATCCAAGTGCTGAGAAGGACCACAGGGATCAACAGGGGCATGGGAGGCTGCTGCTGGGGTGGGACTGCACCAACCTCGCCTTATTCAGAAACACAAAGCAAAGGCTTGAAAGAGGATTTGACTGCTGTCTAGAATGACATTATGGCAAACACCAGGGAGGTGGAAGGGAGTGATTTAAGCTAGAGGATTCTTGGCATATAAAACCAGCTAGAAGCTAGCTACGACTATCTTTAGGCTAGAAATGAGAAAAAGGTTCCTGACTGTGAAAGCAGTGAGTATTCAGGGCAACCTTCCAAGAAGTGTGGGGAGAACAAAACCTGAACTGCTTATAAGAAGATGCTCCGTACATCTATAAAGAAGGCTACACAGTGTGGTTCCCATAAGGGCAGAGACTGCAGGAGATTTGTGCTGTCTGGTGTTGTGCTCCTGCGGAGAGAAACTTATCTTCTTTAAGGAAAGTCTGTGTGAACTTGCCAACCACAACTAGATCATCTCTCTTAAAACAGGCAGCGGGGTAAATCAACCAGTTTCCCATTCAATCTCCAGGGAATGGTCCTGGGTAGGCATCTCTGATGCAGGGAGAGGCAGATGCCCTGGCCCTGTTCCTAGGGGGAGGCAGGAGACAGTGATTTGCTTGAGTCCCACTGCCCGCGGAGAGGGCTCAGCCTACCTCCATCCTCATCCTCCCTGCAGTGCCTCTGCTCATTCCAGACCTGCTGCCTGCCAGCCCCATACCGTCACTCAGGGCATCCCCTCGGCACCTGGTGATGGCTGCAAAGGGCCACCAAGTGGGAGGGAAGGGATGGGGACACATGGGAGTAGGAGCAGGGCTGTCAGGGCAGGAGGCCAAGTGTTTCATTTGGGGTGTGCAGACCTCACGCTGCAGCTCTGTAGTCTAGTACTGCTTCAAATAGACAATCAGCAGTAAAAGAAACTGTTATTACAGTGTTCTTAAAAAAAAAATTAAAATTGTTATTTATGGTACTTGAAGTTTTCCTCTGTACTTACACTGTCTGACCCCTCACACTTAAGCACCTTTTTGATGGTTGGGGAGAGAAAAAAACCCCATAATTAAATTATATGTATTTTCTAATAAAAATGCAATATAATTATTAACTATGACAAATTAACACTAACACCTCATGTTTTTATCTACAAAAGGAAATAATTTGTGTTTTAGCTAAAGGTTAGATTGCAGTAGAGTTTTTCTGAACATCATCATTTTTCACATTAAAGACCTCTTTTAAAGTGCATTGGATATTTTTCTTTCTCTTCCTTCTTATAGCTTTTTGAACGCTTTTTAGTTGTCACTTCCAGTTGCTTCTGTGGATTGTGCTGCTTAGTGGACATCGTTGGAGAATCTCACACCATGCATCAAATCCTACTTCTCAAGTAGGAGCAGGCTTCAAGCACTTGCATGGTGGGATTAGAACAGGACACAGACCAGAAGCAGGAAGGCCAGAAGGGGAGCAAGGAGCTAGAAGGACTTTGGTTCATCAATGAACCAGAAATGTCCACTGCATCGTTATTTCTGTATCGATCTCAGTTTGATCTTTGCCAGGGTGAACGTCCTACCAAGGAATGGTCTCCACTCAGCCAAAGCAGCAGTATACAAGATGCTGTAAGCAAGTAAGGGGAAATGACTTTTCTGTCTATTCAGTGCTGCAGTGGAAGAATTTCAGATGAGGAATGTCTTTTGTCAGGCAAGAGCGGCTCAGGCTGCAAGGCTGTTAACATGTCAAAGAGGAATGATTTAAGGGGCTGCTAGTGCCAGTTCAAGGTGGAAAGTGAAGCAGAGAGATCTTGGGGCTCTGAGGAGACGATAAAAAGGGAAGTCACTGCTGAAAATTACTCCTTTGATTCTGGGAGGCTCAGAGAGAACTGGCAAGCATAAGTTTCTCTCAGACTTCTGGCAAACACCAAAGACAGCACTGCAGAATATGAAGCTGAGATTCTGTACAGTCTYGCTTATTAAAAGGTCTGCAGTTTATATAAGTTCTTTTGTTTATGTTTCTAAATTTGCCTAATTTATATTCTTCTACTTAGCCCTCATAATTCTGCTAATAGATTGCCTATAATTCATCTTAGTTTCTATTGCTGCTATTTTTTTAACCAGTTTCCAGGTACATTTCTTTTCTTCTCACTCTTGCTCTTCATCTCAGAGCCCTAAATATTCAGGTTACTTGTATTTTCCTGGCTATCTGGGGGCCTGCCCCCCTTCTCTGCTATCGCACTGCCTCGTTGTTATACCTTGTCCACCTCTCTCTGTTCAGCTCTCTTGCACTGCTCCTATTACTCGGATACTCTCTCCAAAATCTGTGTTAAATATCAGGTCACATCCACCTCTGTGCACCCCTCAGCAAGCTGACAGCGCATCTTGTAACATGCATGGCTCCGCCATTTTCCTTGCACAGCAAAGAGAAACTGTTTCACATGACTGCCAGTGATGAACAGCGTTCAGTATTGGCAAGTCCACCGAGTTCTGCAAAATATCAACATCTCCCAAGGGTAGTAATCATTTCTGTTACCGGACACCTGTGTAATGCTGTCAAGCACACAGATGGGGATTCATCAGCTGGAAATGCAAGAGCAGGAGAGAGACTTAGGTGTATTTGTATACCTCGAGACAGTTAGGAACTCATAGTGCGATGCCATTTTTGCAACAGACAAATGCAATCCTTGGGTGCAGTCAGGGAGGTACTCTTGTGCAGAGAGATGCTGCTGTAGCAGGCTCCAGTTACACCAAACGCCAAAAAGCCTGACTGCTATGCCACCACACGCTGTAACATCAAACCTCTATGCTAGAACTTTTCTGGATTGAAGGTCAAGAAGGGATTTTAGGAGAACGTGAAAATTCTCATTTAATCAAGGAAAAAAATTCATGTCTTAAATTAACCATGGGATGTGTGTAGAGAAAAGGGCTAGCAGAATGATCAGGAGAATTTGTTCCATTTTCAGTTATATTTTCTTGAACACTGGTGCCTACAATGGTACCTGGTAATAGAGTCTCACAGAGCGGCTGAAATCAGGTTCAGGCCTCCTGATAAGAAATCTATTAATGCTGAAGCCCTTGTGCTTACAAAACCTAAACATAAGGGCTTATTTAGCCTAACAGAGGCTTGGAAGGGAAGTGACTGCCGTTTCTCAAGACATTAGGTAAACATCTGCAATGGAGAAGATGGAAGAAGAAATGAAAAAATCCTAAGTTTCTCCCTAATCACTGGAACAGCTTTCCAACAGAAACTCAGGAGCAAAAAGCTGACCAGTCTGACCGCTTTCATGGCTGGGGTCTGTCACAGTGTGAGAAGCCATACCTGTGACAGCAGCAGCTTGGGCTTGGTGATCCCAGTGTTTCAACCCTGTGTTTCTAACTACTAAGGGAAACACATTGCCGCAAAATAAAAGTGTCTAAACTAGAACCCTGGAGAAGGTGGAAACAGAAGGCTGAATTTCAGATTCAAGCATCCTTCCTGGGCTCCAAAAGGGAGCAGCCCCATGACGGAGGATGCTCTTTTCCAAGGTGGTGAGTCAAGGGGCCAGATGGGCGACTGGTGCGTTTGCTCTGCTGACTGCGGCGCGGCATCGATGACTCACATGCACACAGGAGCCAGTCAGAGGAAAAGCCCTGCTTTTATGTAACCTGTACCTCGGTTTTAGTACAGGCATGTATTTTTTTCTGGCTCAGTCAGTAAACAAAAAGGTCGAAGCATCTACTGATGGCTAAGAGCAGTCAGCATTCAACTCCTGTGAGCTTGCAAGGATGAGAGTAAGTGTGTTGAAACAAATACGATTAAACAAAGACAGAGCAGTTTCAGATAAACCAAAGCTGTTTCTAAACAAGGAAAGAGACACTATCACGCACACTGTTAAAAGCAAAGTTCAGCAGCAATAGCTCAGAAATATAACATTGATGAAAATGCTGACTTTTTCACCATTAAAATCACATTTACTGCACTTATTTCTTAGTGGGAGTTAGTTTAAGCTGTCTTATCCCAGATTCTGGAAGCTTTTATCACGGAATTTTAACAAAATGCATAAAATTGTGGGCAAAAGCTGATTATTTTCCATGCAAAAATATTACAGAGCCTACTAAGAGCAGTCAAGAATGTTAATTTACAGACTATCAAGTTATACGGATGACTGTGTGTATATAAACACATACCTGCACACAGCACACAAACTAAGTTAAGATGGACACGGTTTTTAGTGGAAAGCACACACATTTAACCTGTTAAATGTTAGGGCAAAATTCAGAGCTGCATAGCACACTGACATCCCTTCCAAGTGAAGCTGTATGTTTGTACCTGATGCCGCACAGTAGTCCCTACTACAGCTGAGAGACAACATTCTCTATAACTATGTTAAGATCTCTGYTTGACAAGTTGTTAAAGTGATCATTAAGGAAGGGGATGCTACCTTGCTGTTTATCACACGGCTGATCTATGCAGAGCTGTAAAAACAAAGAGAGAGCTCATGCAGTGGTAGCTACTGAGGCCCCCAGGAAAGTATTATGTGGTAGTTTTAGCTGCTCTTCACTGGCATTGACCGTATTTTTTAGAAAAATCTAAAAAGGGGATACTCAAGGATTTCAACTGAGGCTTTATTTTCATTCCCTGGCTGCTGAGCTGGCAAACAGGTTTGTTTTTCTATATTCAGAGCATAATTTCTTCCTTCCCTTTGCATAACTTTTCATGAAATCAAGAGAGGGAGAGACTGTGGAGTTACAATTATGTGCCATGAACTAAGCCAGGCACAATGAGTTACTGAAATCCCTAGGAAAATGCATTTTTAGGAAAATACCCTTGCCAAAACCCAAAGTATTCTAAAAATCAGGACAATACCTGAAAACTGGTCTAAAGGGCTTCAGTCTCGGAGGCAATTCTACTTGCCCTGGGTAGAGCCTATCGGTATACAACATTTGAGGTTACACATAGTGCATCTTAGGGACTGACTATACTTCTCTGTGTACTGCACATTAGAATATACGAATCTGCAAAGTCTCAGTCCTTTCCTCTAGACAAGCTACTTCTTTTCATGAGAAATGCCAAAAGCAAAACACTAAAAAATTCAAATACTAAAAAGAGCTTGTAATTTTAGTGGCCAGGAATGACTGGTATTCGTAAATGGCCAAAGGCCATTTCCAGTCATATCTGAAGGCATCATTTTCTTTGGTTTAAAAACACTGTCTTTTCATGGCAAATGCTGTGTAAAAAACTCCTGTTGTGATGGTGGTTGGAGGCAGAAGTCCATAAGAAGAATAAAACATAACATTCATGCTGACTGTGCTGCTCTCTATCGCCTGGCCTTTTAAAGTGTTTTCTCCTCTGATCTTCACAGCCTGGAGAGGGGGCAGAAGCTCACACAGCCTCTGACCGACAAATGCCTTTGATTCTACCTGTCAAGACCAATACAAGAGTTATATCCACTAATAACAGAGACAACGCTATCAGTCTTGCGGCGCTTTTTCCCTTATCTTAAATGTGGAAAGATGAAAGTTTGAAGATTTTTTTTTTCCTCCATCAACCAATAGGGCAAAACAGAGGCAGAGGCTTTCCCCCACAGCTCCAGGTGAGACAGCAGGAGAGGCTGCTGCTTTTAATACTCTGCCCCGACTGTCTCTTTCTGCAGGGAGCGAATGCACCCGCTGGGCCGTGGCAGCGGGCGCTGGCACCAGGGTGGCCCGTGCTACAGGGCAGGCTGGCCGGGCACTGCTGCCTCCAGCCGGCTGCTTGGCAGCACCTCGCTGCTGCGATGAGGGCTGCTGGGTCCTGCACAAGGTTTCCCACCTTGGGAAAGGCTGCGGCAACCCTGTGGGCACTATCATGCGGGAGATGAGAGCTGGCCGGGGGAAAGGACTCAGCCAACAGCACCTTGGCCACTGCTTGGCTCCAGCCCCGGTGGGAGTGGAGAGCTGGAAGGCTCTGCCACTCACCAGAAATAAAAGTCCTCAAAGCCCCCGCTGCTTCCCGACTTAGCAGAAACGAGCTTTTTGCCTCTCCTAGACGCAGGGTTTTGCCTGCTGCCTGTCACTCCTGCTGAGCTCTGCGAAAGCCTGGCTCCCGCACTACCAAGCTCCAGCACCCGGCCTCAGCGTCCGTACCCCAGCTTTAGTCCAGTTGCCCAGGTCACATCTCACAGATTTAATTTTAATGTTGGATTTCAATAGGCTGTATTTATTTAACATGGAGAATGTTTTGGCCTGAGCTGATGATTTATTTGAAATACAAAATGGAGCTATATTATTAAATCATGTTAAAACAATTTTCTAAGTTAATCAAAATGCAACTTCTCTATACTCAAAGTCAGCGTTGATATCTAAGGAGCAAGACCAGTAGTGATTTCCAAGAAAAACTTGCATCTAAATCCACCTTTGATTTATAGACTACTTATTAGAAGGATATTGGGCTATTGTTTGTTAGTAACGCTCCCCGGCTTAGAAAAAAGAAAATCCACACAAAATACCAGGGAAACACAGCAAAAGAAAATCTGTACGAGACTATGAAGAAGAGGAGTCAAGCCAAGCTCAAAGTGCCTTTCCACACTTGTTTACAAATAGATTTCATCAGTTGTCTTTAAATATCATGACTACATCATCAATAAAATGAACCGTGCCCACAAAGTGACCGTCAGAGCTGTCTACCTTGATGAAAAATCCCAGCAGCAGAAAATCCCTTTAGGGTACATTACAACAATTTTTGTCTTGTTCAGGCCATGACCCGCACAGGAGAGCAATGGCACTAAGAAACTCCTTCCCATGTGATGTTGTCAGTATATCATATTCACCATTTCCTTTAAAGAAGCAGGGTCTGTAAAGCCTCTGTGACTTAAACCTGACACAAATGATCCTCAGCTGTGGGAATGGGAAAACCAGAGCCTTGGCTTGGGGCTAAATAACACGCCAAGGATTACGGGGAGCTACAAGGCATGCAACATTCGACTTAGCAGTTCTTTCCTGTCTGTCGCAACTTGGATACCAGATCTCAATTCAAGGCAAACATCACTAGGGCTAGATGGCAACTAGCCATCTAGCAGGGCCAGAACCCTGCTGATGTTGGACTAAAACCATGCAAATCCATAAAGAAAGCTATAACATCTTCCAATTCAAAAAAAAAAAAAAAAAAAAAAAATCACCTTCCCCACAAGTTGCAAATGGCATGAGGGGCATTTTCCAGGGACAGGTATGAAGGAAAGCATAGAGGATTTCAGAGCTATCTCATCACACATTACTTGCTGGACTCAGTGCATTAGTAAATCATTATTTTGTTGTCACACTATGAAAATCAGCCAGTTGTTCTAAATATAAGGTCCCGTAAGTCTGCGCCATTTCAGAAACAAACGTTAAGCACAACTGCTGGCATTGCCAGGCTACCAGCATCACAGAAAGAGCAGTAGCTTGACAGCTTATCAAGAGCACAACTTTTGCTTGAATATTTCACTCTCATGTACTTTTTGGTAATTTAAAATAACTTCAAAATATTTAAGTATAAAATTAAGAGGAAATGAAAACAGCAGTTGAGGAAAACTACAGTATGTAAGATGCTACAGCTTATAGAAAAGAAAAGCTTGTATCCAGAGACGGGTCCAAAGCTGGCTCTTTGATCTCCCAGCATTTTATACATATCTTTATTGCGGTTCTCTGCTGGTGTGCCTGAGTGTGGGAGGGTCCACTTTTGTTGGAACTGAACAGCATTTATGGCCCACCATCCTGCGTTTGTTTGGATTCACTGATCAACCCCTTGCCCAAAAGCACAAATGCAGCTGTCCCCAGCTCTGAATCACAGGAGGAATCACAGAGAAGCTCCACATGGTGTCTGATGCCCTGAGTACCCAGGTAAAGGATTATACCTCCCTGCCCCTGGCAGATAACCTCCTTCCGACATGCATTTCAGGGCTCAGCATATTCATAGAAAACAAATTATTGTTTTCTAATCTGAAAGAACTTTGCAGCCCCCTCAAGTGCTGCAGTGTTAACAGAAGAGAATTAAGCTAAAACAGAAGAACAAGAAACTCAATCAAAAAGGCCAATGACTAATAAGTCTCCAGTTTCTTTTGGCACACTTTTGTGTACACAGTACTTCTCACACCATTTTTCATGAGCAGGCTTTTGTGGGCACCCTGTGGTATTGGGGTCTCAGGTATGAAGGGCTGCTAGGCTCTTTTGATCACCCCTGGCTTCAGAGGAGACTTTTGGGATGGGCTGTGTCAGGGATGATTTTAGCTGATCTTTTGGGAAGGGCTATGAAGAAGGCTTTTGTTCCTACGATCTTTGGTGGGGGAGCCAGCTGGGAAGCATAAAGAGCTACCTTATTTGGCCTGTGTAGTTTCTTTTCACATTTGCAAAACAGCAYGAATGGAATTTAGCCAAAGACTCTCGCCAAATATGCAACATATTGGACAGAGCTCTGAAATAAACCCCAACTCTCCAAGGCGGATTGTTTGTGTTTTTAAAAATGACAGTCCAATGAATTATTTCTTTTCTTTTGCTCAGTTGGGCCCTGCCACATTAAAAATCTGAATTTTCCTTGTCTAAATCAAACACATCAACCCTAAGATTGTAAAAATATTAATCAAACCAAAACCCTGCAGATTGCTGTGAAGCAGCCCGTGTTTTTTCACTGTTTAGACATATTGGACTGTACTTCATTCTGAATAATTCTAGGAATCAATAAAAAGAAAAGGTCATGACAGAATCTCCTCTCCCCAAGAAAAACATTAAGTAAAAAGTAACCTTGTTAGAGATGAATAATCTTCTTTTAAAAAGCTACATGCCCATTTTGTGTAGCAGTTCGACTACCTCATATCGAGTACATCAAACTTGAAGGGTTGTAGCATTTCATAAATCTTTGCTTTCATAGATTAAAGGCTTTCCAGGRAAGATGGCATTAACAGAGTTACAGAGGCTGCTTATCTAAATTGAGCTGGCTCTGGCATTTGCTTAGTGAGGAGACTGGCAGCAAGCGGGAGTGCAGGGAGCTGTGCAGCCTGGTAGGTACGCCTCGCACATCTGCACCCAAGGCCTGCACCACAGCTGGGAACATCAGAAGTCAAACAGCTCCGTTGCTGCTGCTATTCTGCAAAGTTTGATGTGTGCCATTAATCACAGAGCACACTTGGCACACAGCATTCCTGAAAACAGTTCCAGCATCTGGTTCTTAACTTAGATTATTTCGTTACCCTCAGCTGATTAAAGAAAGCCCAGAAAAGGGCCATGTTTTACCAGCTATTTCAGTAGCTATTTCTCAGCAAATGCTCCTGAATCCATGTTAGTCCAACTATATCATTCTTCTTTCTGCCTACCCTACCTGATAGTTTGGAAAAAACCTTTACTATGTTATTTCAGTATTTCTTCTTATTACTAAAACGCAGTTATAAATATCTCCCACACGTTCCCAAAACAGACATTGTAAATCACAACGTAAAGAGGGATGTGCCCAGCTATATATCTTCTTCAATCTGCCCTTTCCTCAAGAGCCTTAGCAGAGATGGAGAAAATGCAACCTTGGCAGTAGGGGTGAAAAGTTAACAGGTCTGCATTCTGGCTGCACTGGGGCACCTGCACAGACCCCCTACACTGACACTTGGCTAAAGGCAGCAGCAGCTTGAACTTCTCTGCTGACGCCGTTCACGGCAACCCAGCACAGGACAGCAGCAACCTCACATGCAAACAAGTTCAAAAATATTTAGGGCTTGAAACGGCTCATTTATAATCAAAAATGACATACTGGAGCTGACTCTTGCTGCAAGTTGCTGTGACCACACAGATGTTTAAAGGGAGAATACATGATATTTTGTCTTTGAGTTGGCTTCTTTGTATGTTATCAGATGTTTGTTCATAGCATCTGATGAGATACTCTTGCAGGAAGAGAGAATTCACAGCTTACTGGAGCCTGGAGCTGCTAAGCGTTTAATTTTATTTGCAACTTTAAAAATTTCTTTTGACTGGTTTGTCCTTCTAGACAACCATGCATTCAAAGTTATTATATGCAGTCAAGTTTGCACAGAAAAGCAGATAAATACTTCCAAATAGTAAGATCACCTCTTACTTGTTAGCATATTTTGTCTAAAGCTATACTGTTCTTACAAACAAAGTGGGGCTTACGTTCACCTGGTTGATTTATCAGCTGCCAAGTAACTGAACAGCAGCCACCATGCTTCATGAAATAAATCCTGCCAAGAATTCCATTTCTGAATGGACACTGAATAATTGCCCACCCTACCATATATATTTCAATCCATCTGGAGAAGATGAATGCCTCTTTTATATTTCCTCCTCATCAGTTTTGCCACTGAATCCATGCAGGGGACAAGGGATGGAAAACTGATCTTTGCACCTGATGTGTCCCGTCCCACATGGGTTACAAACAGTGTGACAAGGTACTTCATGTTTTTAATTAGACTTGGGGAGCTGGAGCCCTTTTTCTTTCCATTATGTGCGTGCAATGATGTGGCTTTACTTCATTTGAATGGCATACACACGCCATTCACCACACACACACTGAGAGCAACCTGCTGTGCTGCAACACACCAATGCTTCACCAGAGATTATTTTACCTGGTGGGACATCAAACAACAGTTGTATAATTTATAGCAGCCCATCCTGTCTCTCCCACCACTCTCCAAAAAGCCCAAAGCCGGGGAGAGTATGTGGTATCAGTGTACTGCACAGCTTGGGGAGTAGGATTTGGGGAAAAAACACTCCAGTTGGAAGGCAGTCATCTCTCTAGCGATTCTTATGGAGAAGGAAAAGATGCTGGTAGAGCCCAGCTGTGCACATCTGCTGGCATCTGCTCTTGCAGGGAAAGGACAAGAACTTCCCTCGACAGCTGGGCAGCTGCATGGAGACCACTGCAACCCCGAGGCAGCAGTGGCAAAACAGGGGTGGGGATGCTGGGTGGCCTCGGAAACACCTCCTCCGAGGGGATCTCCAGGGCACTCGGCCAAGCTGCTGGCAGTTAGTGTCGGCCAGGGAGCTGCCTGCAGCTGGGAATCAGCGTAAGTCTGCTTGTTGATTCTCCCGCGTTAGGACTTTCAATGTGAAATGAAGTCATAGAGAGGACCTCAGAAACAATAAAAAGGATCAGGACGAAGAGAGTAGGGGAGGAAGACCTTATTTCCATAGAACCACTATTCAGGACATTAACAGCATAATATTTATCTCTTTTAGCCTTTGCTTCTTGAGGAAAGAGATGCAAGGAGACTGCCTGCCTCCCTTCCACCAGCGATTTTCAGCCTATTGAGTAATTTCAACTACCTTTTACAGGAACATTGGAGACTTTACCTCCCCCCTCCCTCTTCCTAGATTGAGAAAAATAAGTAGCCAGGAAGACAAAATAGATTTTTTTTAGTGCTACCACTAAGATAAAGACTGCAACACAAGATGGGTCTTCAGGATACATCTGAATGTCCATGTGGTGCTCAAATTAAGGATACTTTGATGCAGCACGCTTGCAGGAAGAGAGAATTCTTACTTATAAGAGACAGGGAGCTGTTAAGTTCTAATTTGTGAGTTTGTTCAATTATTTGTCCTTCTAGACAGTCACATGTACAAAGTTATTCTAGGGAACTGCAGCTGCACAGAAAACCAGGCTGAATTTTTTGTTAGAAAAAATTAAAATCTTCCATAATATATCTTTTCACTTTATAATGAAATTTTAGATTAAATTTAATTTTTAAATGAAAGGCATAATTTTAAGGCTTTAAAATTGAGACAGTTTTTTATTGTATGCCTTTTAAAGTTCTTTTAGCAACATAAAAACATGTATTGATATGTCATGTAGAAAGATACAAGAACAACAGTAAAACAGACAGTTAGATGCAAGAAAAAGGACCTACYTGCAACCCTGATAGTTTATGATGTTTAGCTGTACAGTAGCTGAAACTTGCACACAAAAATAGCATCCAGAATGCCATACTTTATAGGCTGCAAACCACAATGGAACAACTACATAATTAAAAACCCCAAGCAATAAAACACTCCTATGTTTACTTTGTAACTGACAACATACTGATTTTCTGCTATTGGTGCTTATCAGATGGACTCAGCTGAACAGAGTATTTGAAAAAGCACACAYCAATAATACATATTATCATTATACTGCTTGTTTACATTCCTCTGTCCATTGCTACTACTGCACAGCAGCTTGCATCAGAAAATCCACCCAAAACCCCACATCCAACTTTGTTCACCAAGCAATCAAATGTGTCTGTGCCTGGAAGCCTAACCTCTGTTATCTGTTCACTATGTTCAGGCACTATGTAATAAACACACACACACATATATATATGTTTTTTATATATATATATGCATACATATATGTATCCTCCCTTGCTATTTCTAGCACATGAAGAGAAGCACTCCACATCTACTCACTGGTGTGGTAAGTGTGAAGTGACACTGACTCCTGAAAACATATCCTCTTCATTATTCCCTGCTGCTCGAGTCTGGGTCAGTCTAGGAGTCTCGAGTGCTCGAGTCTAGGACAAAGTCTAGACTAAAAAGAAGGGGTTTCTGTAACTTAAAGGCAAGACACTTCCTAGTTTTGTTGATAGCTATTGAGAAACATTAAAAATTGAGCTACAAGAGTTGAGAAAGCACTGGCACGTGCGAGCAAAGTTGTATGAGAGTATCATGTCGAGCCAGTGGCACAGAGACATAAAACGTTATCAGGAAAGAGGCAATGGAAAAAGGGGAGAAACAAACTCAGCGCAAGTTCCTAAATGATCCACAGTTGTTGCCATTTCAGGGGATAACTAAAGAATCTGGAAAGAGCTTGTTTCACTCATGCTGTTGGGGTCACAGAAATTGAGCTATTTATCTGAAACGACGACTGACAAATTAGAGCAGAGTCTATTTAAAAGTGATCAGTGTCAGTTAAGTCATAACTTGTGCCATGACCCTGGCACATCAGAAACCATCCCTGAAGAGGACAGAAATTCTCTTAGCGTTTCTTCATATCACAAGCACAACTGCTTAGGTAAGTTGCTATACTACCTAATGAAAAAGAGTAATTTTGTAAATGGCCATTTTGCTGTCAGCCTGCTACCTAGTCAGTCCAGTACTATGAATTTGGAGACTAAAACGTGCATGAGACTACAGTAGTTCTGTTGAGCAATTTTTTGTAAATGCCTGTCATTCCATAGGTTACCTGCATTTTATTTCTGAATAACAAATATATTTTTCTCCTTACCCTGATTACTATGGCAAGAACAAAAAGATACAGAGACTAATCTGTCCTCACATACTTCTGCAGGTAGAGAAGGCCTGGGAGACAGAATGACAGCACAGCCCTGTGAATGGGGAGAGCTGAAGAAAGAGGCCTCCTTATACTTCAGCAAACCTCTTTGGGGATTAAGCAGTGACTTCCACAAGGGTCCTGGTGTCCACGCAGAGGACAGGAGGGAGGCTCATCATGCACGCATATATTCAGGCCCTTGGTGCTACACTGAGTTCTGTAAAAATCATTAAACCTCTAGATGTTTTCTCAAACTTTAGAAAAGTTTTAGGGAATTTAATGTAACATTTAACTAGATATTTTTTTGCCCCTTAGAGAAGTAAGTAATGTCTGTCCACACAGCTATCACTTCATCAGGGTTGCACGCTATGTGTGAAGAGCAGTAATTACTGCTGACACTTTTGCAATGCCAGTTTGTGTCTTCTCTATATATTGTTGTATAGCTGGGTGGATTTCTACTTTGTTATTTCCCATAGGGCAACTTCTGAGGCAAAATGTTAGTCTTCCACTGGAATCTGCCATGAATCATTCTTGCCACTTTCTGTAGCTTCTGATCTCTAGTGGTAGCATTTATGACTCTCTCTGAATAGTCTGGGAGGTTCTCTGTATGCTTTAGGGGCTTTTCTGGCTCTGAAGCCTTCAGGACCCTGCCAGGATCCTATTGTGGCATGTACTTTTTGTGGATACAGCTTGCACACTATTTACGTCTCATACAGACAGATATTTGGACCCCACGTCCCTGCATGACTGTTGCACAAGACATGCAATATGAAAGAATAAAGGAGTGCTTCTTGGCAGGTAACATTGCCTGAGCTAAAGGCAGTCTGTTTTCTTTACTTGTGTTTTATCAGTAGCTGCCACTGTGCTTGGTACTGTACAGAAAAGAGAGTGGCCCTCTGAAGCTGAGGCTCACACTGATGTTCAGAGTCAGCTGAAACAGCTTATTTCCATTCCAAACACTTTGTCTTCTTGGAGCACCCGAATTCCAGGTGGGAACCCACTAATGGGGACAGTCAGGTTATCCCCAAAGGATGCTCAAAGATCAGTTAATCAAGTAAATAGGCCTGGCCTTTGGACTGGGTCAGCACCTTGCTCACACATACATTCAACAACCTGTGTGATAAATAAAGGCAGGGAGAATCACCCATTTACCTGAGATGAGCGAGGAAGAGGTCAAATCCTCAAGTCCTTAACCAGTTCTTAGGCAATAATTATCATGTAAAAGGCACTTTCTTTGAATAAGAATCAACTGCAGATGCTGGCTCAAGAACAGCAGCATTTGGCACTTTGCTTGAAGTGTGTTGTAAGTTAAAACAAGAACTAATTAGTCATTTTCACTTCTATTTCCACATATTTTTCAAAAATAATATTGCAATTACTTGTTTCCAAAGTGAGAGGACAGCTTTGTCAGATAAAAGCATAATTTAATATGCTAACAACCTAGCAAATATGTCCTTGAATTTTTGCTGCACTGGACATTAACTATAATACAGTAGATCTGCAGCATAATCATTAGTGCTTGTTCCATTTCCTCTATTAGAGATAATAGCAAATACAATACCCTCATTTCCTTATTGCTGATGACAGCACTGCCAGACTCTTTCAATGCAAATCTTCTTTTCTCTGTGTGCTGCAAAGGGAGCTTTGCACAAAGCTCAAAACAGGTCCCCAAAATGCCTCTGACAAAATAATTCTGAATCCAGGTGCTGATATATCAGGCAGGTGTGATTACAAAACCCACTCTTCCAACCTATGATTATTTAGATACATTATTAAAAAAAGAATTACTTTTAAATCTGTTTAAAACAAATGAGAAACAAATGAATGTAAAACAGCAAAGAGATGAAGCTACTCATTCAAAATGTCCTCACCCCCTAAACAGATTATCTTATTTATGAGACCATTTGTTATTTAATGCTGCCTCAGAAATAGCATATTTAGGACACAAACGCATTCCTCTCCCAGGCAGTGGAAGCACTTCAATAGGTTTCTTATGTAATTTGACAGTTTACCTACTTGCTTATTTGTTCTTGACAGCAATGTGCTAGAAAGGTCTCCCAGGAATGCTCAYGAAGCTCTTGTTAAAATGTTGTCACCAAATGGAAGGAAAGGCCGAGACGATTTCCCTGCTTCTATGGAGTCATCTCTGTATGTGATGGGTTAAACCACCCCTCTCCGAAAGGATTCACCTTCAAGCCTCACAAACAAATTTTGAGGAAATAAACAGTTTGTGCCTGGAACACATACAATGGCAATTATTAAAAAAAAACAAAAAAACCCTTAGGGTGGATACTGTTTGATCTCCACTACAAATGATTATGTTGTAAGCCATATCCATGGCAATATGCTCAGTTCAGATTCAAATGAACAATGTATGCATTTGTTCTGCAAAATACAGCTTGATATAAATCCAATGATTGGTCCTGGCTGCCTTCACTGACTGTGATTAAAAGAGGGTACATGCAAGCAAACAAAAGGATTCTCCCCTCATTTCAGTCCTCCTCTCTGTCTGACACACTGCCTTGAGATACAGGGTTTATTACAGATATGAAGAAGTGGAAGTCCTTTTTTAAAATACTGTTAGAACCTCCTTCTTTTGCAATCTAATGCAATGATTATTAAAGAGGTGTTTATGCTATTTCAAGAGGCTACGAACAAGATCACATCAGACATTTGATAATATGCATCTCACAAATGACCAGACTAATCTCCATACTTTTCTTGCACTGTGATTTGCATACAATGCTATAAATAGTAAAATTATATATATCAAGTTCACTTCTCTTACTTCAGGTGCACTGTAAAATCATTCACAGTAAGTATGATAAACTACCCTTTAATAGGATCCCATTTAGTTATTGCCTTTTATCTTATTTCAGAACAAGACTTCACACAGAATTTAGAATACCTGTCAATTATCCAAACTTTGTTAAATCAGTTAGTACAGGCAGTATATCTGTCTTGACATTTCTTGTGTTAATTTGCATAACAAAGGAATGATGTGTTGAAACTTTCTGAAAGTTGTATGACTTGTATACCCATCTTCAGGTCAGACATTTCTTTATAATTCATAGCTTACAACTGCTGGATACATCACTACTAATCAGTTTGACTACTGGCACTTTGAGCTTACATTTAAATATATATGATTTTGTCACATCAGAAAAATTAACTTAGACAAAGCTGCCATTATGGAGCCTTACACGTTGGAATATATTCTTCAGGACACGTATTCAATCACATGTAAGTTAAAGGTGATTGGTGTGCTAAATATACCTCTTTGAGGCCAAAAAAGATGCAACATGAAAGCAATTAAGTTGGTTTTTTTTTTACTGAGAGAGATAGCTGGAAACAAGAGCGGTCACTTGATAATATATTGGTCTGTGTGGATGCAGGGAACAGAGGACAGTTTGGCACACTGCACACGAGACAGCAGCAGGCAAGCAGCCCATCGTAGAAACCAGGACTGGGCACAGCCTTGATGGGGAGCAGGGACAGATGCATGGGATGCAAGGCTGGCTGGCAGCACTGGCGTTGAACCTGCCTGCCCTCCTTCCTTTTGTCTCCCACAACATTTAGAAATAATCACAAACTAACATGCATGATTCCTATCTTCATGCATTTTACCTAGTGGATATAATTATGCAATTATGCAGCTACGCCCCTGAATATGGGGTAACCACTTAGGGGAAACAGAGTTTACTACCATTGCCCAGGTCAGCCAGATTTGCAAAGTTTTGAGCTCTATATTCATTTGAATATTCAGAAAACAAAATATCTTTCAGTTAGGCAAAAAAAAAAAAAAAAAAAGAACAGTAATGATTTCACTGCTTTAACAGATGACAGAACCTAATTTGTAATTAGAGGTTTACAGACATTTTGGTAAATTTATTTGAATAAAAAGCAGATGTTAGTATAATTTTCAAATTGCTCTTAGATTTATGTATCGCATGCTTGCATATCAGGTATGTATGCAAATCTGTTATCCACTTAGACAAAACTCCAGTTAGGCATTTAACTGGCAATGTGTAAAAGCATAGATCTGATTTGTGCATGACTCTCTGAAAAGCTTCATGTGCACAACTTGTGCAAGCCGTACTGCCACAAGCCATACAGATGTCCTCAACATGAAATTTTTGACATTAGCAATTTGTAAACAAAGCACAATATTTTACAAAAAAATCTGTTCTTTTAGTTTAAGGATGCTTCTAGGAATGATCATTACTGAAGATGTTTGTTACAGAAGTAATGAAATACAATGGATGAATGCACAAATATTGCTTCAACTACTGTTCAGGTGGTAGCTCTTCAGGCAAGCAGCATCTTAGTATTTGGCATCTATCCTAATCTCACAATTAAAAATTCAGTACTCTCCTGTGTTTCTGTGTCAATGAGTGAATATTAAGAAGGTGTATTTTTTATGTCTGTAAACAAAGTACAAAGTACCAGGAAAAGACAAAAAGAAAAGGAGGGGACTTGAAAAATGTCCAGTGCCTCATTACTTCCGGCCCTATTTCTGAAATAAGCAGAATTCTTAACTGACACTAGACATCTTGCTAACTTTCTTTATAGGGAACATTTTGCAGTGATGGACCCACTATCCTCAAACGCTGGCCAGTTCAGTAGTGTGAGATTACTGCAAAATCTGTTTTATTAATCCTTTGGGCAAGATCACGTTTACAAGTGAGTAAAATGAATTGCATCTATTTAACACTAACACACTTTGTACATGTGCATCCATGCCAATGTCTTATCATTCATTAACATTTTCTAAAAATGGAAAAGTATTCCTTAATATTAACCAAATTTAGCTTTTCCAAAATGCATATAAAAAGAGTTTTCAAGAAACACAGCAGAACTCAAATACACAGTAATTTGAATTTTCTGTTAGTTTGTTACAAATAGATTTCATATGAACTCATTTGCCCTTAAACCCTCTGAAATAGAACTAATGCCCAAATAGTCCCTGTGCCATAAGGGAACGTTTACATTTAGGGTTCTGTTAAACCCACTGAATCCAATGGAGGTCGCATTAGCCTGACAAACTCACGAGAAGGACCAAATACTAATCCAAATATAACAGAAGTTACACAGAAAGCTCTTCACATGTTTCTGTGCAGATTCCCAAAACAAGACTCTAGAAAGCCACTGGATCACTCCTCAGAAGACATTTCTAAATAAACACGACAGGACTTATTACAGATTGCTGGACACATCTGCTCCTTTTTCTTCTCAAGTTATGTCCCCCCCCTAGAAAATGGAAAACACTTCAGGTCTGAATGCACACAGGTGTTTACACTAGCACTCCTGAGTTCCCAACACTAAAAGCCACTACGTTCTGCACTGCATCACTGTTCAACACTAAAGCAAGCAGAAGCCCTAACCTTTGAAGGCTATTTCAAAAAGTCTTCCCTCCTGAGCATTATCTTGAACAAGGACGGGACAGGAGCCAACAGTGTGATGGAATTACAGCTGCTTCGCGGAAGAAGAGCTCTTTATCATAACTGACAGGCTTATCCTAGCCACAGCGCTGGCGGTGCAAACTGCAAGGCTGACGCTACAACTACTGCAAGCCCAGCAACCCAGCCTCCGTGGCTGGGCACACAGAGGAGCATGTCTTCCTCTTTTGTCCTCAACCCGCCATGAGGAAATATCACCCAGTCGCAAAGGGCAGAAAGGGTGTTTCGTTTTGCTTTTGTCTTATTCTTTAAATTGACAGGACCCCAAAGGAGGASTGCTCCACTTGGAACAGTTTTCTCTTTATTGTATGAGGTCCAGGCAAAATTCTTTTCCCATCTCCAGCGAGGAAGCTCATTCAAAGAAGATTTTTGTCTCCCAATCCTCCTCCCAAGAATAGGAAGGTATCTGGAATACTAGTAGCTAATGAAGAAGCCCAGAAATATGCACAATTTTGCACATACCTCTTGCTATTTCTTCACAGGCCAGTTTCAGGAGACTAGAATGAGAGCTTGGGAACATGCTGAATAAGATTTGGTGACAGAAGGATATTAGAGTGCAAGGACTGCCCCTGGGGAAAGCTATGTTAGCAGGAGTTTCCCAACCATAGTTAGTTGCTGAATCAGAAGCAAAGTAGCAGCCGAAGACACAGGTCACATTACAGAGAACTGGTCAGGAGACAAGGCCCAGGAAGACCTCACCCGACAATAAGGCACCCATAATGATACGTCTTGTGTATCCTCCATCTGCAGCATGTTTGATGTGACAGAACCACCAAACAGGTTATAAGACAAAGTTTAAAACAAACAAAAACCCAGCAAAAGACACATATGGAGAAATCTGGCAGGCAAAACATTATATTCACACAGTCAGCTCTCCAGGATATCACAGCTGATATTCTTCTAAGAAAAGTGTATATTAAAGACTTCAGATTTGTTTCATCCATAAAAAACAGCACCAAATATCCCAAGCTGTGCTTTGTTACAAAATCAAAGTGAAAACAATGCCTCTTGAATGCCCAGGGTCCCTGCTGTAGTTGCACAGCAACCACTCCCAGCTCAGGGGCACAGGTATCGACATCTCACCTTGTGATGGGTTCAAAGTCAATCTCTGTGATCAGTCCTTACCTCCCAAGCAAGCTTAAGGCTAACAGTGCTCCAGGCTAGCTCACTGATGTGAGACAGCTGAAGCATTAGGGTAAAGAAAGAAAACAGATTTATTGTCCCAACTTTCTATATTGTATTTTTCCTGGAACAAATTATCATAAAGGTAATACAGATTTTTTCCTACATATTGATAACCTTTCTTCTAAAAAAGCGGATGAACACAAGTGTGCTCATTAGTGTTTCCGCAAATTACTTCACAAATTGTATTTTTAACTACAAATAGCTGGTGCATTGCTTCTGAACTCAATATTCATCTGCCTCTTTTTCCAAAATGTTGCCATATAAATTTGCCAAAAAGAAGTGCTCAAACAGTAGAGTGCTAGTGTTAAATCTGAAAACTAACCATTAGTGTGCTTTTCTTCCATTTGATGGGTTATAAAGAAAATGGCAAAAGCAGACCATGCTGAAAAAGAACATGATACAACCTCATATTCCTTAGCACAAAATCACAGTCATGGTATCAAGAATTGTTCCTTACACTYACAACTGCATTCTCCCTCAAGGGCCAAAACTTGCCAAGGTACTAAAATATCACTTTTGAGCAAACATGAGGAAAATTTGACAGAACTTTCTCTTTCCCCTTGGGATGTGGCTAAACATGCTTTGTCCTTCACCTGAGAAGTGCAGAGATGGCTGGTTTCTGATTGAATAAGATCAGAACAATTGCCGCTTGCTAACCGTAACTTGAACCACACTTATCTCAGGAAGAGACTTGGAAAACCATTCCCTAATACCAGAGAGAGCACAAAACACACTCACAATCCATCAGGGAAAGATTTAAAGTATAAATATGTCTCCCATTAAAGTGGAAACCTTTTGCAAAATCTTATAAACAGAGGAAGTAAAAATCCTTCAATATCTACAATTATGCACAAGATCTCTCTTCTTACATACAGTATTCCCAAATTTTATTACTGCTTTATACCAGTCTTTATGCAGTGATGTGATATATAGCTGTTCCTCCCACAAACTTTGTGGAATTTGTCTTGAGAAGACTTCATTTTATACAGAATTAAACCCCAGGTTTCTTTCTGATTTGTTTCAATACACTTACACCTCTTGACAGTGTGTCTGTTTAGGCCTGCAAAGTATATATTGATAATATAACACGTTTGCCATGTCCAAAACTCCCAAACTCCGCGACATTTTTACCTTGGCTAGGTTTAACCTCGTAGTCAGTGGCTAAAACTAAAATCTATCAATGACCTACATCTACAACAAGCACTAACTCAATGATTGCATGGAAAAAACAAAACATTTTCTTAATTTTTATCTACTCTTCACTGTCTTTTGAGTGCTAAAATCCCCAAATATTTTAATCAATTCTCCTGGGTCTCAACTGATCTTTTAAAGTCTGATTATCTCATTTGATTCAAGCTCTAATTCTTAGAGATACTAAGGCCTCAGGGTCTGTAAAATATACTTGCAGGCTGCATATCCATGGTTGGTTCTCACCTACTACCATGGAGCTCATTATAGGCCAGATCAAAGTTCATTGAAGTGAATATAAACCTTTAATCTAGATTTTCCCTCTCAAACCTGCAAGTGGCTAAGTGCCCTCTGTCTTTGCCATGACAGTTGAGAATTCAGCATGCTCCCTGTGAATTTAAGCTGACAAGGAATGGTGTAAAAGTGTAGGCATACAATAGGGTTTGAAGTAGCAGAAAATTGAAATAAAAAATAGAAATGAAAATGGAGGGGGGCCTGCATATAGCTTCAGGAAAATGGTCCTATCTAGACAAGATAATAGCCAATGAGAAGAAAACAATCTTTTATAAAATGTGATGGGAAATCAACTTAAAGACTGCTGGATGAGTTCAAAAGTAAATATAAAGGATATGTTATTAACTGCCTTAATTACAAAAGGTAAATGGTTAAAAATATTTTCAAATGTAAATATAATGAAAAGACTAATTAAACCCTCAAGCAGAAAGTTATCATTTTGACACTGATGCAGACTAGGCAAGAAGGACTGTGGTTTATTATTAGCGCCAAATAAAAGATTTAGAAAGCACACATTAAAAGAAATCAGTGTCATTTCTTAAGTTTAATCAACTAAAAAGTAGAATGTCCTTTATAACCAAATGTTTCAGTGTCTTCTTTTGACTAACATTTCAATAACGATTTGACTTCCCAAACATCAATAATTCTTTCTACAAGCCAGGCAGTGAAGATCAGGCCTCATATCTACATGCAGAAACTCACTTATGATGCAAAACAGAAGAATTGCTTCCAGAATAAGTGAGCAAAAACCCCACACTGTATATATCTGATCCTCTGAGAAGGTAAAAAAGGACAATGATATGCTGAGACAGACTGTCCTCAAATGCATCCTCTTTCAAGACTGAAATTCATTCTGTTCTGAGATCTAGGATGGGAACAAAACCTCCCTGCCTGAAACGCGCCCTTTGGTTAAAGAACAAGGGAAGAATAAGAGAAAAGGTGAAGGTGTGAAAGAGAGAGAGAAAAAAAGTAACAACAGATAAGATGCAATCACCTGCAGAAAGAAAAATCATGGAAAAAGGCAAAATGGATTCTGTGGTCTTCAGGCAGCAGTGACAGTACAGTTTTTGTTGGTTCCTTTGCTCTTGGGAGAGAACCCTTCTGATATTTTGATGCTGTTCTGTGACCTAGAAGACTAGGATTCATTTTTTTGTGCTGCTCTGCCTTCTTGCCTAATCTCAGTAAGCCAGTTATAGCTAAGCTTTCAGGTATTCAGGTATTACAAGAAACAAATATACCTAGAAGCTTTATGGGATTTTTTAAAAAGAGTATAACTCCATTTGGTTTAATAATTTCAAAGGGAATTAAGCAATGCTTAGGTATTTTTGAAAACTGCACTACACTTTTGATTTTATCCTTTTAAGTCTCTCTGAAAATGTATGAAGACATAACACCTCCCCACATCAACACTATATTTCGAGGACAGATCCTTTACTACAAAATTATACCAGCCCTTAATGAGGGCTTTATAAAACAAGTAGATAGATGAGCTCAAGAGTTTAACAAAATTAAGGCTGAATGCTTCTCTTGCTAAGAGCAATTACTGAACAACCGTAAAGATCAAGAATCTCTACCTGGTGTCAGTAGGGTATTAGCTGGCATGGTCTGCTGAGAGAATTATATTATTCACATTCATTTAAGAATGATCTACGGATATATTTTCTTTCATTCTGGAAAGATTGTTCTTCTGCAGCAATATTTCCAGATAGTTTCCAGTGGTAACTCCAGTGCTGCCCACAAATCCCATTCTGCCACTGTATTTCTTTTGGAATTGAAATCCTCACACAACTGCCAAGATCCCAGTTTGGGAACTGCCATTTCCACAGTTTTCACAACTTCAGCATGGATGTTCAGTGTCAGCTGTAAGAACGTAAGTCAACAGAACCTCTTCTAGCTAGGGATCTAGTACTGGGATCTATAAAAGTCCAGACTTAAACTATTGCATGCTCATATAAAAGCCAGCTTTTCAGCTTTTGTTCACCTCTGTTCCCTTGACTTCAACCAAGCTGTTGCAATTCTTACAAATTGAAGATCTTATCCAGCTCCTGGCTGTAGAAATAAAGACCTGAAACATTTTTCAGCAAAACACAATTTTTGCAAAAGAATGATAAATAGTGTAGAATCATCTTAATTGGTGCACTCCTACTGGAAGAACAATTTGGCCATAAAATAATAATCTGATCTAAATTTAAGAAGCTTGTACAAATGCATTATGCTATGCACTAAATTTAAATACATAATTTAGATTACTTTGGGTGAGAGTGACTCAGTATGCAGTCAGAATAATTCAGAAAGCAGCACGAAGTGAACATGATGGTCTTGCAGTGTGTCATGTTACTGCAGTAAACACCTGTTCTTGTTTCTTAATTATTGTGAACAGGCTTACAAACAATACCAAACATGATTTATAGGGAGTTTTTCCCAATGAGATAGCTCATTACCATCCCAGGTAAATACGCTGGAGTCAGTCTCTTCTTTCTGAATAATCACATTGTCACTCTAACCATATTAACTTTTCCTCACAATTGGGTATCTCTGACAGAGCTCAACCATCACCACCGATCCTATCTCGAAGACAGTTCTTTTCACGTTCTGCACTTCCCTGGGCAATCTGTACAGATCCTGCTTTGGCCATCACTATACTGTGAAAAAGCCCTCCAGACTGACCTCTCTTTTGCATGAGATTGACAGCTGAGGCTTGTTTGAAGGGTCTGGCACTTTTGGAATACACCCAAAGTCACTCACCTTCCCACCTGCACTATTTGCACTCCTGTGAGTACTTGTATCTGCTCCAAGGTCTTCACAATCTTTCTCCTACCTCACCACTTCACTCCAAACATCTGCTGCAGACAACCACACAGTGCCGCTGGATAAAACCAAAATATATTTGCTGACTCTGAAGTTAGACTACCAGGCATTGCAGAAGGCAAAATCTTTAGTGTGCATCTCTCCTTAGACCTAGTTAACATCACATTTTCACAAAGTAAAACCACCTTTGCATTACTATTAGTCTAAAGTCCTCTGAGTGTCCCAACTGGCCTGTTTTTCCTTGTCCAATATGTCCTCTCTTCCGCACTGGAAGTGATCAATGCTAGCATGTAGACCGTACATTTGACTAATTAATTTCTTATGCACTTTCCTAGCACCTGACTGCTGGCCTAGTGAACTCTGGTGTGAAATCAGATGGGAGAGTTACAACTGACTAACAAATATTGATAATGTACAGCAATACTAAATGTAGCTATTAGGAGACTTCCTCTGGTTGTCTCAAAGACATTTATACCTTCCTCTAAGCTATGCTGAGCCATGGAAGGCTTGTTTCTCTCTTTTTTGAATGTGAAACTATTGTACAAAACCTGAAATTTTTAAAAAATGCACAAAACGTAGAGGAAGAAGCTATATTAGGCACTGCTTAACCCACTGGCCCCAAATTTTATTCTGATCTCTCTCAATATTACTGCCTTTTTGAGTATGCGTAATTTGAAGAGTGGTGAAAATTAACTGTTGATTAGATACATTGTAACCTATACTATCCACCTTCCCAGGAGTGCACACTTTCTTGCTATGTGTCCTTGAACATTGTTTCTCTGAATGCTTCTGCATAGCATCAAAAAGTGTGAAGGTTGACTTTCAGGCAACAACTGTAAATGAAGCATAACTATTTTCATGGCAATATTCTGCAGGAGTCTCTAACTTGAATTCTTGTAACCCTCTGCACCATCTAACATGTTCAGTCAATCTATTATCCTTTTAGGGTGAGAGGAAGAGTAATGCMCTCTCTTTTGTTTAAGATTCCAAATAAATTACTGCTATGTACTCTGCAGAAAATGAATGGGAGATTACATAAGTGCCAGTGATTTCAAATTACTTTTAGAGCTAAAATATCAGTGTTGAGCTCCACAGGTTTTTGACACTGGATAGAGGCAAGGAACATTCACTCAACTCTAACAGATGAGCACTAAATGTATTTCTGACAGCCATCCAAGGTCACTTCTTCCCCTTCAAAGTGTCGCTACCTTACCAAAAAAATCAATATAAAAATAACTATTGAAGGGAACTTGTGTGGACTGTTCTCCAGTGAACTTCTCTGCTTCTTTCACACCTAAGTATTTATTGAGCCATTATAGGTGAAAGATTAGGTACTGAGCATATGTTGCTAGATAATACTCACAGCAACTGCCTCCAGGATTTGTTTAACAGCATCAGCAGCATCTCGTTCACTGTAATAACCCTTTTCCACAATCCTACAGAAAAAGCAACAAGAGAAATTGTGGTAAGGATTAAGGTAAACAAATCATGTAAGTAAAAGCTTATTTTGAAAAGTGAACTAGAAAATAATCAAATTTAAGTACACCTGGGAGTCTGCAATGCTCCCTAAAGAGTGAAAACCAGCCCATTTGTAAGCCAGGTTATCTGCAATTTCCAGTTAAATGAGAAGCTGGAGTTAAAATACCAATTCAGTAAGGAATTCATAATGTATACACTTTCAGTTGAAACATTACGGAATTCTATCAGATGTTAAACTTCAGGGAATCTGAGTTACCCTCAGACGAACCAGGTATCCTTTAGGAGCTACTTTTTTGCATTTACAGCTAACTTAAGCTGTTTTTAAGCCCTCCTTTATTCCCCCCCCCGAAAAAAAAAAAAAAAAAAAAAGCAGCTATGCCCACTAAGATCTGAATTGTTCAAGGTGGGACTCAAGAAAAAGGGCTGATATCAAAATTTCCTAGGCGCAAATTGTCCCTTGAGTATAACGAGCTGGGGGCTCTGTAGTCAACAGAAACACCCATGGTTTAATTAAAACAAAATTGTTTTTCTTCTTAATGTAAATCTCCAGTATACTATGCTTATTTTGTATAGATGACACTTAGTACCTTGATTTTATAAATGTGTTGACCATGTGCAGCTTCTGGTGAGTTCAGCAATACTTATCAGTGCCAAAGGTCTCTGATAATCTGCTTTTTCCTTTTCTTTTACATCAGTTCAATTATGTAAAAACAAAAAACCCCCAACTTTCTTCTTTAATAATGTTATTTCCTTGGAACCTTATAATGATAAAACATTAACCCAGAAAACATTTTTCCTTGTTAAAGTAATGTTCTGAAGTGTTGTATTTCAGAAATACCCATAAAGGGCAGCAAAGGTGAATACAGTTTTCCTCCCAAAGCCCAGGCGTACTATTAGAACTCCTTCAGAAGAACTCCTGCAGTGACACAGATTTTAGGGGCTGATTCAGGATTTGCATCACATCTTCTTCCAGAATATAAACTGCCATTACAGAATGAACCCAAACATAAATGCACAGTTCAATTAAACAAGGTCAACAGAACATACTGATTTGCACAGTGGCATATAAAAAGTTAGTAAATAAAGGATCTATCATTAAAACTTAGTAATGCTCCAGTTAAGAAACACAACAGTATTTTCACCAGTACATCTAACTATACACAGTAATTGTGAACCACAATAATTCTCCCTCAGAAAGTTACATTGAGGGTACCTTTGACCTGAAGTTTTGATTTTATACCATATTGATTTTTCAAAAGCTCAAGAAAACACATACAGATGTTATCCTAGAAGCAGTATTTGTGGTGCCTAGTTACACATTTTATAAAGTGATCTACTGCAAGCACACTAGCTATTTTTACAAAACAGTGCAGGAAGAGCCCCATGAATCAGGAAAAGAACAAGCCTGTAATGCTTGAAGTCAACAGTGCCACTAGAAACTTTCTCTCCCAGGGTCCAGAACAGGATTTGGTCTGTGGCAGCAAGGGTATCCTCCTTTGTCCCTGCTTCCCCTTTGCAGTATTTTTTCACCACTTCTCTTCTGCTAATTACTAGACTTATACTGAGCTACCTCTGAAGCAATTCCCTACAGTTTTACTATGATGACAAGACTAATTTGCATATGAAGAGCATTACTATTTACTCTCTAGGACCTTCGCTGCAATATGAATCAATGCACCAGAGACGTATCTAGCAAACATGGTACTGTGGACAATAGTCTATACAGGAGTATCCTAAGCAACTACAATTACTTTACCTTAAAACTCATTGTGTTCACAGATAACTTTTTTTTAAGTCTATCTATCCGGTATCAGGTAACAGCAGCAAACCTTCTCAGATAGGACTTATTCCATTTTGCCAAGATTTCTTGGCTGCGTAATTTTGGGGGGTTTACTTCTAACAACGTTTTTCCTGGTAGCCTTTCAGCTACCATCCCATATGCACTGCTCCACCCTGAATGGGCCTGTATCTCTAACTTTGCATTTTTTTTACCTCCAGTCCTTCCACGACTTTGGTCCGTTTAAACCATCATGGAAAGATTACTTGGACTTGCTCCCATAAGGGTGAAAGAATATAAAGTTTACTGGGCAAGAAATTATGATAGGCTTTCAGTCTCAAGTTTAGGAGGGAGGTTACAAAAAGTCATAAAATACACAGTACAATGCTACATTATGCTTGAAAGTAGGATTCCTCTGTAGCTACGTCCGGGTGTCTGGACTCTCCTCCTCTGGTAGATTGCTCTGCAAACCGAGCCCCAGTGGCCCTCCCACTTGGGTCTTTGCTCCTCCATATATACTAGTTTGGCTTCTTCCTCCTTTTAAATTCAAAAAGATATTTAGGCTTAGCTGGTGGGTTCCTGACTTTAGCATTCAAAAGTATTTCTGAGAATATTGACTTCTTCCCCATCCCAACTTCCCTGCTGGTAGTCTGGTGCTAAGTAGCTCCTCCCTCCATGGCGCAATAAGCATGTTAAACCTTGTTTTACAGGATTTTAAGTATTAAAAACATTCACAGTATAATAATTCTGTTAAGCTTAAAACCTTTAGTAAGTTATGGGAGACATTAATGAGAGAAATTTCAAACTTGGCAACAAGGTACTAAAACAGAAAAGTCTCTGCTGCTCCCACTGTCAGCTCTGGGATCTCATGTGACACTCACACAATTTTGTTCACGCTAATGGCTTCTGTGATCAGGAGGCTCCGCAGGGGGACCACCAACCTGCCCTCCTGCACTCAACAATGCCACCAGGCGGTCCTTTCCCCTAAAAGAGGGGCGCTGGGTTAGTTTGACCCTCTGCTTCCATATTATTTTATTTTTTAGAATATATTCCACAATGCACTGCAGGGGAAAAAACACAATGCACAGGGCCGCTTGTGGGACTGTTGCATGAACGCTGACCTGCTAAGAGCCCTCTGGGTTTAATTCCAATATCCCAGAGCTCGGCGGTGTCACAAGCAAGGAGAGCCCCCGACCCGCAGGTGTGGGAAACAGGCCATCTCTCTGGGCCTTGAGCAAGCACACCAGAACAGTGGCAACACCACCCTGTGCCTGTGACCTCAGAAACGTGCTAGGCACAAGGGTGGGTTTCTTCTAAGCAGCAGCATTTAAATTTCTCTGATCTTCCTGTGTACGTGACTAAAATTGGAGAAAAACATGGCAATGCAGTAATGATTCAATTTACATTTCTCTCCAGAGCTGATGAATTTCTAATTTTACCAYACAGTCTAAAAGCCTATATTCATTCTATTCTTTCTTCTCCAAGGAGATACAACTTCAGAAGAAAAAAATGACATCCCCTAACTGCAGCCTCCTTTTTTGTATTCCCCTCCACTCACCAAAATCAAAGAAAAGTTCCTAGCTTCCTGCCAATGCCATGTCAGTGCTGGAAAGGGAACTACCAATTGCCTGACTCCTTGAAACAAGAGGGATCAAAGAGATGTTCAAAACTGGCATCCTGCCCACAGTATTTAGAAGATCAGACCACCCTGATTCAGACAACTATATGTCAGTATTGATAAGACACTGACATTCAAACACACAACAGAAGGAGTAYGTAGACATTAAAAACAAAGCCCTTGTGAATTTACACTTTACATTAAATAAACACAATGTAATGATGTGTGTGGCTGTGCTTCAGGAGAGCATTAAAAAAACAACTGTAGAAAATAGTGTTTTGCACACAATTCATCACATTATGTTATATGTGAATAATATAAGGCTCAAGAGCGGTGCATCCCTATGAGTAGGAAGTCAAGCAAAGGAGGCAGGAGAGCTGCATGGATGAGCAAGGAGCTCCTGGCAAAACTCAACCAGAAGAAGGAAGT
>NW_020447875.1:1323129-1385442 GCF_003343035.1 Apteryx rowi
GCCCAGCGACAGGACGCGAGGCAATGGGCACAAACTGAAACACAGACACTTCCATCTGAACATGAGGAAAAACTTYTTCACTGTGAGGGTGACAGAGCACTGGAACAGGTTGCCCAGAGAGGTGGTGGAGTCTCCTTCTCTGGAGATATTCAAAACGCGCCTGGATGCAAYCCTGTGCAATGTGCTCTAGGTGACCCTGCTTGAGCAGGGGGGTTGGACTAGATGATCTCCAGAGGTCCCTTCCAACCTCAGTGATTCTGTGATTCTGTAATACATGCACAGCTTATGTCACATGCAGTTACCTTCTAGTTTTTCAGAAGTCTAGAAACTAGACTTATTGAGAATACAAATCTATTCTTAATTAATATTATTCTAGCAAATAGAAAGCCTAATCTTTTGTAACAGCAATAAAGTGAGATAAGCTATACTACTTGCTAAAGATGCAAATGTATTTTTAAGGGCAGTCTGCTGTAAAACTCAAAACTGTCTCTACGCAAGGCAACAAGAAAGAGGACTAAAAGAAGACTCTCCTGCAGTTTAGGTCTAGCAATAACCCTGGGAGATCATTTGCATAATTATTTTTGCATCTTCCATGTGATAGTTTACAGGAGGCAAATAGTAGGTGTGACAGTTTGCTTATTATAACAGCACTCCGACCTGAGGCTAACAAAACTTCTCCTTCATAAGAATTTTTCAGTTTCAGCCTGCAGATGAACAGTGTCTCATTGCCCTCTTTCCATAAGGGGAGGGGAAACCTACAGGCATATCTTATTTTGTCATTATGAAAAAGAAACATAATTATACCTTGCTTACAGAATGATCCTTAAGAAAAGCATGGATGAAGAAAGACTAAATCTTCATTGAGAGTTCAGAAGAAAGAAACAGTGACAATAAGCAGCTAATTAAATACTGTCTTTGATACATAAATGAAAGAGCCAGATAGGCCAAAAGGCCAAATTTGGGATCACAATCAATAAAGTCAAGATAGAGATTCAAATTGAAGATGACACTCTGGAGCAAGCAAGCATATGACATTGGTGAAATACACTATTCACATTCTAATCACATTTGTGTAGAGGGCCAGATCTGCTAACTCCAATAATAGAAATAGCTATTTGCATTGTTGCACTGCTACAAAAACCAAACGAACAAACAAAATCTACATGCTTTGAAGACAGTGATAGTCCCAGATGGCACACAACTCTTCATGCATTGCTGTGGCACAGGGAGAGATGGAATACTGATTTTGCCCAAAGGGTAAGCTCATTTTGGAAATAAAACCAAAATGACCCTCCTTCTCGCCTCAAGATTTGTTAGAGAAATAAAGGGCATCGTGAAACGGCATGCTTCAGCAGCAGGATGCAAACCAATTCTTGCATCAAACTTGCCTCACATTTCACCCGCTGGTCACAGAGCTACCTTGCAGCAATCCCATCCAACTCCCAGGCCTACCGGCTGGTGAACAAATCTTGAAGAAGTATTAGTCTTCAAAGTTTCTGAAGGAGTGGGTTTAGGGTAACTCTTTATCTACCTCCTAAATACAAATGCAAACAGATCTCAGCTACCTGGGAAGGGCAACATCTTCTAACTGCAGGAATGACTGATGCTAGAGGCCCACCTTGCTCTGGCAGGAGATATGTTTAAGTTGACATGTGTGGCAGAAACACTTTTTTCTGGCTCGACAGCTGTTCTGAGAAGGTGGCAGACATGCCAATGAGCAAACTGATCTTTTATACATCCCAGATAGCCATCAGGGAAGAGGCTGGTCTCCACTTTGGGTCGTGGAAACCTCAAGTGAATACTGTTGCAAATAGTCTCAGATGATCGAGACTGAAAATACCTTAAATTCTCATTCATCATTTGCCATTATCCCTTACAAAGCTCAATCTCTCAGCTAAGAAAAAAGAAAGGTTGTATTTCCTTTCTGGTGCAGCACAGTCCATAGTCAGCTCACAGTCCACTGCAAGTCTTGAACTGCAATGACAGAGGAAACTTGTAATTGAGAGCGGCAGGAGGCAGAAGAACTAATCCAGAAGAGGAACCAAAACATGCAAGAAATGGGCACTTCTCCAGCTCCTTGACCCCAGAACTGAAGTCTCTTTCTCTTTAGTTTTTCTTGGGTATGGGGATCCAGTGCATTAAATATTCATGCAATTTTAAATGCAAGTTATTCTTGTGACTCCTGGTGACCAGGGAAATTTGAGATCTTGCCCACTTTAACAAATTGACTTTTTCTCCCCCTCCCTCCCAATTCGCTACTTCTCTGATTCTTAGCTTTACTTTACTGCTTCCCTCCTACACAGGCCACATCCTCCAACCTAGTCTGAAATTTGAGCGTAGAAAGTCTGTTTCTTCCTTCCTTCCTCTCAGACTGATAAATGCAGTTGGTTTTTGTGCTAATCAATTTAAGCAGTTACTCTTAAACCTGTCATTTTTAGAATTATTTAATATTACTGCTATAAATACTATTTCTCCGCACTGTGGAGCTGGTTGCATTTCAACATTAGGTGAATCTACAGCCATATAATTTAGTTTGCAAAGGGCCTGCTAAATATATTTAGCCTTCAAAAACCATAAAATTTTATTCTTACTTTATTACTTTATCAGTTCCCTACTTTCTTTCTCTTCCTTTCTTCATGCCCTTTCTGTATTTTATTTTTAGATCATTCTTTATAAATTTCACAATATCAGAAAAAGACTAGACTCTTTTTAGGGTCATTTTCATTCTACTTCTAGCAGGCTTTTATCCAAAACTTTTGTATCATGTGTTACCTGTGGGCTACATCCTGTTATATCACGTACAGTCTCAGTGAGACGTTGGCCTATATAAAGACTACAAAATCTGTTCCAGTGTCTGTATGGGGTTACAATTTTTTAAAATCTCTGATTGCATATAATAAGTTTTCAGTTATCTAAAATTCTTCGGTTGGCATAGGCATTTTTTCTGCACCTATTTACTTAAATAATTCTTATGAAAATGTCATTTTAAAATGAAATTATAACATTTCTACAAGACAAGACTGGAAAATAGTCAGAAATGGGTTAAAGGAAATGACATTACTCTGTTCAAAAAGTTTCCGGAAGGAACACTTTTTCAATGAGTAGATATATTGGCTCATACCTGTACTGAGGCAGGTTTCAATTCCTTGTTCCTTTGATGCATTTGTTTAGCTAAAAAGCAATGCTTCTCTGTAAATAGGTATTTTCCATGTTACAGCATTGAAGAGTAACGAATATAAACATCATAGCTCTGATTCAGTTTGCTAATCCTCCCCTACTTTAAGACCATTTTTATAATTTATTGGAGAGTAGCAGTTACTGCTACTAATGACTCAGACTGTCCACCCATGATCTGAAGACAGAAAACAGGAAATACATAATTGGGCTTGAATTTGAATCCAAGTCAAGTAGTTTTTACTTAATATCCTCTTTAGAAATGAAATGCAGCATTGCAATCATTCAGGAAAACTGTTTTCCCTCCATCATTATAAAGTGAGAGATAATTTCTGATAACCAGGGCATACAGGAGAACTTAGAGAAAGCTTCCAGATTTCTTGCATCGGATACGAAGGGTTTCTCTCCCCTTCTACTTTCCTTGTAATTCCTACTCAGCGTTTCTATACCACCCACAGAACAGGAAAAACCTTGTAGCTAAATAAGGAATTATACATTAAAAGGCTAGCTAAAACTAAATAAATAGCCATGTCTTCAAAAGTACTGATCAGCCAGCTGTCTGCACTGATGTTGGTAAGAACAGTTCAGTGTTTATCATTTTCAAAAAGCCAGGCTTGTCTTTCAGGTGCTTAATTTTAGCAAACATTTTAAAAAATGATAGTCTTTGTTTCCAGAGGTTACACAACCACAGTGCTTACAAATTGGCAGTTCAATTTAATCTCTCAGACAAATGTTTTTGTGTTATTTCTTTTTTTATACCAACAAATACGTAAGGCAACATTACCACAAACTAAATTATTTCCGTTTTTCATGGCTTCTGTCTAGTGGGGGCGACAAAGAGCAGCAATGAAGGAATTGAGGAAGTCACCCAACTAAGTCCTGGTGAGGCTTCAGCTGGATCCCTTTGTCCAGCTTTGGGCAGCATGCTTAAGAAAGATGTGGAAATGTGGAGGAAGTCCAAAGGAGAGTAACAAAGCATGACACAGAAAACATTACCAAGGATGAAAGGTTGAAGGAATTGAGAATATTTTGTCTAGAATGTGGAAGAGCAAGAGGATAAGGGTCTTCCAGGTATCAAAAGTTTGTTATAAAAAGGAATTGGCTTTTGGCCAAATTTGCTGAAAGTAAGTTTTTCCTAATATCAAAGCTAAATCTAACTCCCGGGCTGGTGAGCCGTAGTAAGAGACCACACAGGAAGATTACAGAGATGTTTGAAAAAACTCCCAAATCCTGGACTCCCGAAGATGTTTGAGGATGCTGCCTGAGCACAGGTGAATAATCTGCCCATTCCAGCTCTGCCTGCCAAAAGAGCACAGCTTTAGCTGTCAAAACATTTTAAACACATTGTCCTAGAGCTCATTCTGGGACATTATGTACTTCCCAGTAAGGGTGAAATGTAGACAAATGGTCAACAAGTTCTGAAACAGGACACTGCTTGGGTAATAAATAAAAACATATATGGTGCTCACACTCCTCTATGTCTCAATGAGTAAGCATATTTGCATTAGCCAATTCAGGATAATTTTAGATTGACCTGTATTAGTCTTTCTATAGAGGCTTTGTCTCCTCTTACAGTGTATGGATGGGTAATGTATTCCTTGCTTCAGCTGTTAGGTATCTCTAAGTTCAATGGCGAACTGGGAAGTACATTATCTGAAAAGGATTTTTTTTTCAGATCTTTGTCATAATATGAACTTATTTAACATTTAGAACAAACATTTTGGTGCTCTGAATATTTTGATAACTATATTGCTTCCTAAAACATTTTGGTTTCCTTTTATGCTCCTGCCATGATGAAAACAGAAAAAAAAAACCAAATAGACAAACAAAATCTACGAAACATTCGTATCTTAACTGGTTTTACAATTACAGGAAAGGCACSGAATCACAACACAGGAGACAAATAGTTAGCTCTTGGCTCAGGTACAGACTTCCTGAATGGCTGTAGGGATATACCTCAACTTGTTACCTGCATAAAACTGTCAACAGCTCTTTGCATTTCAAAAAAAATGTAAAGTTAAATTTATTAACAATTGCGGAAATCACAGCTAAAGTTTGGTCCAGTTTCTAATTACATTAACAAATACATCTGYCTTCTAGTTTCTCTGGTACATGGGCCATGTCCATATTACAACGATAAGGCCTTGGCAGAAAAAAGAGAACGCGTTTCTCAGTGATGCTGAAATCACAAGGAGTCTCGGTACTAACACCACTAACCAAACTGAAGAGCTCCACAGGCGCCTATTTGGCCTACCTTCGAAAGGCTTGTCCACTTTCCAGAGTGGGTTAGCAACATACAGCTTGGTCCCAGCTAGGACATACCCATGCTAACAATTCCTGCAACATCATCGGAAGCAATAACAACACAAGGCAAAAGGACATTTTAAATGAAAATGTTTTAAATGAAAAGCCTTCCATGGTGGAGTTAAGAACCAGGCAAGCTTTAGTATTACATCAGTTCACATTTAGAAAGTGGCAGGCAGCCAGCAAAACACTCAGAGGAGACTCTTCTCTCGCTAGAAGGCACAGGTACAGATGCTTTTCAAAAGTCAAGCAGTATCCTAATTATACCATCATCAATGCTTGAGCTGTTTCTTCATTTATAAAGCTGTAAGTGCATGTGTTCTGGAGCCTGGTGTTTCATCTAATTCTAAGTGTATGCATTGGTCATACTCTAAACACTATATTATATATAAATATTTACAAAAAATTATTTTAATTTGACTATTTCTCATCTTGAAAGAACACTGCAGTCAAGTAGATATTTGTTTAGAGTAATTCTGTCCAGTGTCAGAAAAAAAGATGCTGACCATAAACATATGTGAAGAAATATTACCACTCTGTACAGGAAGGAAATACCAAAAAACACTAGAAAGACTACAAATAAACAATAACACACATTTTTTTATTCTGTACATTACTGGGTTTTAACATTACTGCAGCTGAAATCAAGAGTCCCTAAATGAATCACTATGACATTGAGGGGAGCTTTTATCAAAGATAATTTGTGTGTTAAGTTTGCCTTCCATTACTCAGAGAATGGAGCATCAAGTCAGAGCTCTTTTCTGCCAGTCCAGAGTTAGGGACTACATCTTGCTCATGTGAAAAAGAGAGTCCAAAGGACTCTTCCGACTTGCGCCCAGGAGACAAGTTACCAACACAGAATGAGACAAGCGCTTCAAATGAAGAAGATGATGGTCTCTGCCACCAATTTGCTAAAAGGCGCACAATTTAGTGACTGCTAAATTCCTTTACTACTTTCAACGTACCTCAGCAATTCTAATTTCCATAAGCAGAAACAAGAAGGTGTGCCTGGAGGCTTCAGGAAATTTTTGAAAAGTAGTATCAGCTTAAACCTCTGTCTCAGAGGAAATGATATGAAATTTGAAATGGAAGTGAGTCAAGAGTAGGTCAACCATAAGCAGTATTTTTAGATGACGTTCACTACGCTTAATCAACAGGCGAAGGAAGAAACAGAAGAGTCAAGGCGTGAAAGTTCAGATGAGGGGAATGTATGGACTGCCGTAATAGTTTCAAACTGAAAAAAGAAAGAGGCTAATGAAAACCATTCTTATTAGTCTCTAGGCATTCTGAGTAAAATGAAGTTAAAGTAGTGTTGAGGTTTTTTTGCTGAAATTAGCATTTCGAAAAGAGATATATCAGGGATTCAATCGAAAAGCAATAAATATCCATAAAATCTGAACAAAAAAGACCAGTTTCAAAAAGAAGATAGCTCATAAAAGACAGAAATCAGACTTCATTGTGCTGCAAGACCTGTTACTGCCTGTCACAATACATAGGTTAATTGGTAAGAGCAAAGCCAGATCAATAAAGTGAAAAATCTGATGAAATATGCCACATGATGGAAAAGAAAGGCAAAGGTAACAGTATCAAGAAATTATACTTAAGTAAAGAATGGTGAAGGCACAGAAGGGCAAAAGGAACAGACAAGAGAAAAATGTAACTGAAATAAATCTAGAGGAATCTTTGTTATTCTAAAAGGGAAGAACTATAGAGAAAAATGAAGACATAATAATAATCAAAGGGGTTAACACAATAAAATGAGAAGATGCTACTGGGTACTTATCAATCAAACCTTTGAACAGTCTAAGATTTACTGATTATCAATAAAAATGCTTTAAAAAAAGCAATTACTTTGACAGACCATTTTCCTGTACAAATGAGATGCAACCTCAGGGTCTACCTTTGCCTGGAAATTTTTGTGCTGTAGATTCATTCTGCATTCCCTTAAAATCATTGAATTTAACCTTTTTTCCACTGTGATTTTTGATTCAGATYAAAATGTCTGATTCCATTTATTTGAGTTCAAATTCAGATAATTCAGTGCCATCTATCTAGGCACTTACTGAGTTAATGCAGTCAACTCTGCCTTTAGCTTTCTCCTTTTACTTGGAGAAAAGATGAAATGTTACAGCTTTCTGATTATAAATCTGCCTTCTAAAAGTACCCACATAATGTTTATTACTTTATTGTTTCAATTCAATTCATATTGCATAATATGAAGTTATCCAAAAACCTAATAAAACACATTTCCTTCTTTCTTTCCATCACTCAAAATTCTCATATAAAAATGTGCCTATGTTCTGAGCTGTGGCTCCACAGCATGCTTCGTTAAGAAGACAAGGTGAGAAGAAAGATGTGAGAGAGGGGTGAAAAYTGGCCTTTGGCTGCCACTTTCCTCCGGTCCTGCAATTTTCTATCCACAAGGATACTTCAAACAAACTTCAGTATAGACTGGAGCAACTTTAGCTTTCCTTTCATTTAAACTGCTTGTTAAAAGTCCTTAAAAGACTATGCTGGCAGACAGAGAAAGCAGGGGTATACGTTAGCGTGATCATTCTGCCATGCATTTGAACAAYAGCTATGCTATTTTTGTTTTGTTTTGGTCTTTTTAGTAAGAACCTGCCCCAGCAAGGACCCGTGTGACAACAGCCTGCCCTCAGTATTTTGGCAGTGTGTGAAACACTGCCATATGCTGCTTGACACACTGCAGTTGGGGCACTCAGCACCATACAGGAGAGTTGTTCTTCAGGACCCTGTCAAAACACTGCTGTTTTAAATGCACTTAAAGCATGCATGGCTGTTTTAAACACGTAAGACTGAAACAGGAGGGCCAAACAAATGTCAAAGTCATATGTGCCAGAACTGGGCTGGAGAGAGGGTATTAGGAAATAGCTGAAGTATCAGTTCATTTAGACCTACTGTACCTTTCTCTAAGTTTTGGTCATTTTGTATACAGATTTGTCCTCAAAAGCCCTTTGTTACTGCTCACTTATTGGGATGACAAAAATCATTATGCAAACATTCTATTTTATAAAACCTTTCAAACTGGGTGTAGAGTTAAATTTGTTATGCTTGGGACAGCGGAACATTACATGTTAGGTTATGACCTAGAATGTGATTTATAAAGTCTGCAGAACAGATTTCCTTTAGAAAAATCACCTTCAGAAAACCAGCCTTATTTCAGCTATGTTAACTGATATATATATATATATATGTTAACTGATATAACAGATAATTTTGTTTGAATTTATCTCCTTTTGGATAACACAATTGAAAAACTGTCATAATGAAAACCCATTTTAGCCATAACGTGGATGATTTCATGGAAATATTAAACATGGTGAAGGAAGTGAATAATTTTATTACCCAGAACTTTTATGTTAGAGTGGCATGAAACTAGCAGTGCATAAATAATGCTAATATGATTCCTGATAACTAATCAGATCTTGGGTATTTATAAAGTCATCTTCACAATAAGGGGAAAGCATATGTGAAACAAGTTGCTCATCTGCAAATCAAATACCATGCAAAAGAAGAATGRAAATCTGGAGTGGCAACAAAAGCAGTAAAATAGATGAGATAAAAATTAGCTGCATATTATTAGGATTAGTAGTAATGGTAACAGCAATGAATATAGACAGATGTTTAGAGTAAGGAGACCAGGTGCATTTGTGCAACAGGTCTTGTGTTGTCATCTGCTGATAGCTAATTTGGAAGAGGCACAAGAGTAACTCCTTCAAAGTACAGAAGTTACTTCGCTGTTTGCGTAAAACCCTTGGGGTGATCCCTGGCCAAGGGACGGTGCTGCCTGTCTGCTGGCTGTCCAGTCTTGTCCTGAGGATGGCCACAGGGAGCTCTCCTGATGTGGTGGCAGCTCCTGGTCGGCAGCCCACGCTCCTTTGCTGCCAAACGGGAGATTTCCCAGTGTTGTTCGGCTTCCTCCTGGGATCGGAGTCCCACAAAGACAGAGGACAGAACATGCGAGGCCTCTT
Source organism: Apteryx rowi (assembly GCF_003343035.1). Lineage (NCBI taxonomy): Eukaryota > Metazoa > Chordata > Aves > Apterygiformes > Apterygidae > Apteryx > Apteryx rowi. The sequence goes on from NW_020447875.1 coordinate 1,332,600, forward strand.
GGTAAATCAGAACGTTTCCCTCAGGCATGAGATAAAGATGTATGAAATAAAAAGACTAAATGTGAGAGAGGAAGCTTGCCCTACGGAAGAAAGCTGAATATTCCCTCACTAAAACTCAGAGGGCAGTCACTGTATAGCACAGTGAGAGCGTTAATCCTTCAGCCTCGCTGAAAGAAAGGAAAGGGACAGCTAACATTTAATTCATGGTATTAGTGCAAAACACCTTGGCTGCATATTTCTATTAAATTATTGTCAGACTAAAGTTGCAGGGTAAAGTCATTTTCCTATTGCTAGTTTTAACAGCTGAAAATAACTTACGTCTTTTTTTTCCAAATCACAGATCAGATAAGAATGTATTGCCAAAATTTTCAGTTCTATTGTATATGGAGAAAAGGAGGATGCTTAATTCAGAACTCCATGATATAAGTGCTCGTTCCTAGCATCACAAGGGGGCACCGCAATTCTAGGAAGTGACTAAATGGCTTTGCTTCTGTTCCAGGCACAGCCAGACAGCTTGTAACAGCTGAACTCATGAATTAAGTGCACGATTTTGGGGAAAGATCAATCCAGAGGACCCAAATCCTATAATCACAGCCCAAGTAGAAGATTACAGAATGTTGAAAATGTCACAACATTAAACCCAAGTTTCATAAAATAATGCAATTCCCCATCCTGGATCATGTGCAATGTTCCATTCTCAGCTCTTCTACCAAATATATGGTCCCTGCTCAGAAACCAATCATCTCACTGGCATATTTTTTTTCCCTTGGCAGACACTTCCCAGCAGAGACTCCTGTACAGTACCCAACTTTCCTGAAAAACACCCTATCTGAAACCATGTGCACATGCAAAGGGCTATGTGAAAGGTAAGACACCTTGCAAAGGGTCATTTCTAGCTCAGGGCTGGGACCTGGTTGCTTTGCTTGCAGCACATCTCTCCTGATTGTTTACACTGCATACTGAGTTAGCAGCCACCTTTCTTCTGTTTGAATTAAAGATGTTACAGGAAGAGTTGCTTTTGTTGCTACGTTTCAGAAACAGCTCATCTCAAGATTGTAGCTATGAGCATGCTACAAAGAAAGGTATGTTTTTGTTTTCACAAGTCAAAGAGCCTTTCAGACCAAGTCTTCAATGCATGTTTATATAGCAATCCACTGCAATACTAAAAATTTAATTATAGAAGAAGGAAGATTAAATAACCTGCCCTTGTATGACTTGGAAAGCATTGTACCTTCCTTAGATTACTTCAGTGAATTAACTGACTTACCCAAGCCAGTATTAAATGCTTTTATATATAAATATAATTTCTGTATTTTCTCTTGTTCTAAAAGAACAAATGCCTAACAATAAAATATTGCCCCCAGCAATATTAGACTTTTTTTATTTTATACATATGCATCTATACCGTAAGAATGTGCAGCATTATGAGTAAATTACCTTCAGAACTTAATAGCTATCTTGCAGAATGTTTCTAACAAAAGCAGAAGTTTTATAAATACAATTAATACCAAATAGTCTTTTTTTTATCACTCTGCTTACCATCTTTTTCGTCTGATGTAACGCTGCTCTCCTGGCTGGCTGATTGCCACCTCCCACATCTTATGCTGACTTGCCAGTGTGATTTTGCCAGTTTTTCCTGCCTTTTGTCTGGTCCAGCACACCCTGACACTGTGCATCTGCTGAACAGCTTCTTTCAACAGTATGTGCTCTTTTGAATCTATTAACAGTTTCCTCCATTTTCAACTCATTTCGCCTTTCAAAAAGATCTCCTGGTAATAACATTTCCAAATGTGTATTTGAAGCCAACTCCTGCAGCTATTTACACATGTGAATAAAACATATGTTGATGAAACAACTCCAGTAATTACTGACACAGGGATTATTTGCAGAGGAGAAGCCTTGTGCAATGTGCAGAATGAGGTGCATATAGATCACTCACCTGTCAAACAGCTCTCCACCTGTGACCAATTCCAGAACAAGACTGATTTCTGTAGGGGTCTCAAAAATCTCTTTCAGTTTTATCTGGTAAAAGAAACAAAAATGATTCATTTTCGCATTTGCTGAGCATAGATATCACAGGGCCAATTGAAGGAAACAGCCTACAGCAAGTAAAACAAAAGATGGGACCAACTGAAGCTGGTGTGTCATTTACCTTCAGTTGAGCAATTTATTGTAGAAGTTTTTTTTTTTTTTTTGCTAATTTTGTCTATTCTGCATTCTCTTTTTGTTGTTTTCATACTCCTCATACCTCAGCAACCTCTCTGTGACATATGAGGTTTAGAAACTGCTTTCTTTAGTGCCTGTCAACACCTGTCTGACAATCTTTCAGAGTAAGCTGAATGTAAAACCTTCCCCACCCTCCACAGACTGACAACACCATATCCCCTTCCATTTATAGAATTTGCTTTGCACAGTTTTTCACTAAACTCTGTCAGAACATCAATAGTTTAAAGTATAAGTATGATTTTGCAGTCTTGTATAACAAGCTGCTAATGTGCATACGAGGAAAATCCAAAACTTTAACTCAAAGCTCTCACAAGTCTGTATRTGCGAACTACAATAGTCAATACGGAGCTCTCAGGAACAGAAAGAAGGTTTAAAAAGGACACAGAGTGGAACACGGTTAAACTTACAATGTTTGGATGTGAAAGGCGAAGTAGAACTCCTATTTCTGTGCGGACAATTTTCTTGTCTACCTGGTTAAAAGTGGGGGGGGAAAAAGGTGAAAATTTGATTTCTCTGTTCATCATAGAAACTTCTAACTGCATCACAGGAATATGTTTATGAACAGCAGTTTTAGATCACTTGGGGGAAAAAGCCAATGCAAGATACACAAACCAAATGTAGTGTAAGGAATAATTTTCCTTTATTACAATACAGTTACTAGAATGGGAAAACATCTGCTTCTAGCAAAACATTCACAAATGTATACGTAAGTCATGCAAGAAGTAAAATATAGGAAAGACACCTGAAAAGATGCCAGATTTCCTATTTTTTATTTAAATTTTGCCCCTGTACATCTTTATTTCAGTTGGTACAATTTACACCAGGCTAGAATCTTTTCGATACACTCTGATCAACAGCTGTCCTAGACAGTCCAAGAGACAAGATTTTCCAAACACCCCATGCAGGATGTATATATCTAAGTAGTGTAACATCCTGAGAAGAGAAAGAGTGATGCAAACATCAAAYATCCTTCAACCTCAGACAGGGTATAAGGTTTTAATTTTAACTTGCTTCAAAAAATTTAAGAAAAAGGTCTATTTTTGCAAAAGACTGTCCCTTTGGGGAAAGCTCTGTGAGGATTAGCCCACCCCTTTCATTCCCTTCTCAAACTGCAGAGTCTTTCAAGATTCAGGCACCACCCCTTGTGCCCTTGGGGGAATTTGGTCACTTCTCACAACAGACGCAGGCCTGAGGAGTATTTCATTCAGCAGAGAGAACTGCATTTCCCCCTGAACTTGAGTGCTTAAGCGTGAACGAATCATTATGCAATCAATACCTTTATGAAGAAACTATCTTGGTGACAAACGTTTGCACGAATCCAAGAGAAATCCTACACTGATGACAATTACTAACATATTTCTTCTACAGCACTCTTCATCTCAGATGTTACTAACTGAAGAAGAATCAGCAAGTTAAGTCACTAATTTTTTCCAAATTGCTGACACAGATGAAGTTAAACTGAACATTTTTGTTTGTTTCCTTGTTTTCCTAATTAAGGTTTTCCAACAAACACAATTTTCATTTTTTTACAGCATGTATGAAATTAACTCTTATATTATATAAAACTTTAAAAGGAATATAAAAATACATACAAATTCTTAAAGAGGAAGACCTATGCTTAAAAAAAAATTCTTGTTTTTTAATCACCTGAAAGTAGAAGAGTACATTTCAGTACTTTGGCTTTCCAGGGGTAACAAAATTCAAGTATCTGTCACATTCAGAATTACAGGATTACAGACAGAATTACAGAAAAAATCTGATTCACACCCTCTGTACACATGTGTAAATCAGGAGTAGTTCCAAGCTAGTAGTGCTACAGTGCTCTGAAAGTGGTGTAAACGAGTAATTAGACCCTTAGGGCTTCCTTGAAACTCATTGACATTTATCTGCTTTGAGTGACTTTGACAGGAAGCAAAAAGAAAGAAAAACCAACTTTGAACAGATCTGATGAATCAGAGATGTAGTAGAAGGCAAAAATTAAAGAGGACTGAAATAGCCCATTATCTGAATATCCTACTGGAGATAAAGACCATAGTCAATAACGAAATATCTCTCAGCATTTGCAAAGCACGCTGTACAGGAAAAAGCCCAAATGGCATGTTTGAAGCATTGTTTTCCACAGTTTTCTTAAAATGCTGTGAGCACCAGCCTGCCCACTTCTACTCATGTGAAGAGGTCTCACTCGTGTTCAAAACCCCCTTGACATCAGTGTGGCTATTCATCTCTGGATTACTTGCACGAGTGAAAATGCACAGCCAGGGGTTCTAAAAGCTTACCCCAATTCCTTCAGAATCACAAGGTTCAGATGATTGAGAGAATAATATAACTCTGGATTGATGTGCTTTGTACAGGGTTTGCCTATCTCATATAGGATCAGAAAAATTAATGTATAGTACTACATGGCCAGTTATTCCCCCATGAAAACTGTTTAGGTTTGAGCAATTTACCTCCTCCAAAAGGACTAGTACAAACTGAACAACCTACAGTTTGTTTTCTCTCATTTTGAAAATGTTCATTCATCAAGAATATCTGGCAACAAGCATGTAATAGGCTGTCCAAATTCTAAAGATGTTTCCTTTTGGCTCTAAGGAGGTATTACTGAGAAATGATAAAGGCCTCCTCTTCTCTAGCTGGTGGCAACAATTAAGTGAAAAAGAGTGACCTGAGACTCAGTTTCAATTCCTCGCTTTCCTACAGATTTACTCTGTGACCACAGGCAAGTCCCTCTGTGTTTGAGTTCCTGACCTGACAGACAAAGAATACTTTCATAATACTTCCTTGGGGTGGTATGAGGAAATCATATCTAAAAATTTGGGATGCTAAGATGCGATGGCAAACTGACCATATATAAATACTTAGAAATACTAAATATTTATAAGCATCCTGGAAAATAGCTATTGGGATAGCTCTTAAAACAGAAGCATTTATGTGCAAGTGATCTGAATCATTTCATAGTAAATGCAGTACCACACCTAGTCATGCTATTTTATTATAGAGAACCTATTTTATCACTTACTTTTCAGCTCTTACCTTCTCTTACACAAAACACAGAGCTATGTCAATACTTTCCTTGCTTCAGCTCCTTCCAACAAAACGTACCTACTTATATCAGGTCCAAACTTGCCCTATTTGTTTACTTGAGCATGAGTATCAACAATTCACTACTAATATTCCTGAGAGAAATCATTTGCTAGGATGACAATCATGCATTTCACTCTGCAACATATGATATTGCAGTAACACATTTTAAAATCTGTGTAATTTTCCAAAATACCCTGTTACCACAAATCTTTGGGAAAATCAAGTATGCTTGTATAGATCAAATACAGTGGTTTGATTTTTGCAGATTTAATATTTGACCTGCAAACTATTTATTTTTTTCTCTTTCTGTTTGGATTTAAACATGCAGCATGATATGTAACAATCTATCTGAGCTTTCCTTAAATGAACATTACTTATAGGACTGCCAGTGAGATTATTTACGAGTATATCACAATCAAGACTATAAAGGCAGCAGAGTTGGTCCGTYTGTAAAGTGAAAAACATCAAATGTTAACTTTCAGACATGCCCTGGTTCTACCAGTTTAGCAATTATTCTTCTACAAGCTTTCTTTGTTTTTAATCTATGCTAAATGGACTAGCGTATGCTTTTGGTTAGATGTTTCATTAGTAACATTTGATTCTGACTTACAAGATTATTTTTCTGTGTGAAAAACTCGTATTAGTTCTGTACCATGTTGTGTGAATGCCACATTTGGGTGATTTTAACACTGGTGAGATTCGACTGAACTGTATTTTCCATTTGCAAGCTTTTTATTGCAAGCAGTCAAAAGGCATTTGCCGTGATAGGGCCTAAGAAACAGCATTCTGACTTTCCACTGTGGTATGTCCACTTCAATTTTAGAAGTGCTTTTTCAGGTCACCTTGACACAGTATTTATCTGTTCTTCACCACTGACCTTAGGCATGAAGTTTTCACTGCCCATAGATACAAATTCATAAGAAACTGCTGGTTGGTCTGTGATTATTAAAACTTACATCTACATGCTTCTATAGCTTATCTGTGCAGCCACCCGCATCAAGTGCTAAAACATAATAAATTAGCAAGAACAGCTTTGAGGAGTGATATCGTACTGCCTTGTCCTGCTGCTTGCAGCGCACCCCAAATGCTTTTATCAGTAAGGAAATCAGGAGCTGTGACTGCAGCACAGGTAGGCACCTGCATGCTGGCTTTAATCTAATCAGCTAAAGTAGCTATAGCAGCAAAGATCCAGCAGCCTGAATTTGCAACCAAGTGGCAGTCCAAGAACCCAGAGTACTTAATGGAAACGGCTACCTGTACTGCAGCCTATGTCACGACTTTGCTGTTACCCGAGTTCACTAGAGAGATGGTGGCATGATACACACACTCAAAACAGCAATCATATGTCCTGTTTTCAGACAGACAGACATGAGATTAACAGCTTTAATAGGGTGCTTCATGTATAATGAAACCAAGGCCCAGAAAGTTAGGGCAGCATCTGCAAGTGTGGGTGAATGAAACTATCCACTCCCTTAATTTACAATAAAACATCAACATAGAAGTGTCACTATTTCTGGATGTGTTAGCATTTTTCTCTGCAATTATTTCACTTCTCTGGAATTAGGCATTTATGTATTTTATAGATACATTTTTAAAAACACYGGATCTTTGAAACTTGATGCTGGTCCATCAGTGAAGCAGCACCAGCTATAGTCAATTGTCCTGATTTGTAAACTTCGGAATACTTTAGCAAGGGGAAGGGCTGGAAGAATCTATAATGAAAGCTGAGATTCTTCAATGTTTCTATGCCCTGAGATGAAGTGGAGTGATGCTACAAACTTGAAATGCTCAAGTGTTGTTTTTACCCAAATTAAATCAAACCTGAAATAAAATGAATTGTCGTTGTAAGCAAATTAATCTAGTTTCTTCCTCACGGTATGGTGTGCTATCCTGAGAACATAGGTGGCCAGCACACATACAGGCCCCTCAAAACTGTAGCAAGCAAGACACAGAGTGCATTTGTCACCCTGCGAGCCTGCTCGCTGCCCCTGTGCTCCCGCAGGGCCCTAGAACCACAGACGGGCACGCCTGGTCACGCATGCCCACGGTGCAGGGTGGCCACAGCCGTGTGCCCAGGCTGCTCACCACTGCTCCTTGTTTAATACCCTGCTCATTGACTCACGTGAATACCTCTAATTTAAGCAAATGAATGTTTTATCGAACCAACAATTCAGGMTCTGAGCGTGCATCTCACTACGGTTGCAGGGAGCATGTTGCAAATGGTTATTGGCTTGCCACCACACTACATTAAAACCGTTTCTAAGAAATAACTTTTTTTTTCCTTAGCTAAAGTAACCACACTATAGTCTAACCCTCTTCCATATTTCATGGTATCAATTGCTAACTACTCTTTTTACTTTGTCATTATTTTGTCTTCTTACAGTTAAACTGAAATATTAAAGACTACACACACACACAGACTACCCAGAAGCAGAGCCGCCTATTCTCTGGTGGTCTAAAAGGTCTATTCCCAAGTTCTCACATCTGTGCAATGGGCCACTGGGTTTCCCAGCTTCTCTTCGAATGTCAGGAAAGGAGAAATTAAGTTGTCAAGTTTGAATTTAAATAAAATTTAGAGTTCACAAGACAAAGATTCAAAATATGCCTTTTCTATTCAGTTTTAGCTTTTGTTTTTTATTTTCAAAATGTCCTGGGTAACAAGAAATTCCATTTTAATGCCAGCTCCATCGACACTTGTACACAGACTATCTTCCTAGAAAGCCTTTCAGACTTCAGGATTAAAAACAGTCTAAAGAGGACTTCTGAATGTATGTGCTATGCCTCCAGGCAGGCATACAGTGTGGGTTTTTTTAATCTGTACAAAACTGGATAGTACCATTGAAATACATGTAATGTATCTGAGCTGGTTTACGTATCAATGGAAGATCTGGATGTCAGCTTTCACCATAAATAATAATACAAAAAGCAGGATAGCAGGAAAACTCCAGAACAAATGAAAATAGATGCTTTATATGTGAGCCAGTCTATCTTTCTGACCTATTCTGGCGTAATTTAGTAACCAGTGTAGCAGTGGGCAGAGGGTAAAATCAGCATTAAAAAAGCTGACCTTTCTGAAATAAAGGATTACTTCTTTGTTCTAAATGGGGCATTTATTTAACATCAACTTTAGGTGATTTGCTTCTTTGGGAGAGCATTTATTGGACAAAAATGAGTTTCTGAAATAAAGACTTCCTCCTATGTTTTAGGGGCCCTTCTTGCTTGACCTCCTCAGCAAGGTCTGCAGCTCTCTCTTTGCAAGACAGCAACCTTTGCACTCATAGCGGGATAACATTTTCTTTAAAAAAAAAAAAAAAGTTTCAAAATCTTTTTTTTTTTGTCTTTTATGCTTGGCAGACTATTCCGGCTCTATCTCTATTCAAGCTGAACATGAGGTCCCTGAAGAAAAAAAAATCAAACAATACAATAAAGCACAGCGGTAATTGCACAGTCCTGCAGTATCTTCTACAAACTCAGCAGGGAGTTTTCACTCTGTATGTTGCTGACAATTTTTACAGAGACTTTGTAAGTCAACTTGTATTATTAATGCAAAAACATAGACTATTTATTACAGCAAATAATATTTTCTGTCTTTAGGCACATGTCCACACTTCTAATTTACAGACACAGTCTTTCAGCTGATGCATATTCTTCAGATTGTACACAATTTTTTTATGGAACAACTGCAAGTTACATTAGCATGACTGCATTTATCAGGACAAATTTAGGTGCCTAAATGTCTGCTTGTACATGCAAACCTGCTGGTGGCAAACACATATTAACTGGCCTTGCACAGGCATATGCTTTAAAAAAATAAAGAGAAATATAATATCCACATATGATAGCATGTTAGCACTCTGTTAAATGTCAGTTTATCAATCAAAGGGCAACATTTCTCCATTTGTCAAAATGCAGTTGTATAGCGAGGTCAGAGTCACATTGGCAGGCATGTCATCAGATGGATAGAGATGATCTGCAGGATTGAAGGATAAACTTCAACATAGTAAATCACATGCTGATGTATCCAATTAACAGGCCCTGCACTTTGTAACACAAGATTTTAATGGTAAAGCTGGCCAGATTCACATAATATTCTCCAAAGGCATATGAATCTGTGTGGATGGATTCTATTGCTCACCCTCATTAACTTAGTGGTATCACAGAAGGGTGAAGGGTAGATCCTGTCGCATTTATAGCTGGGACAATGCTGATGATTTGCAATAATACATTTTACAACTGAGTTCAAAACAAGTTACGTGTTCAATGAGCAGACCTTATGATACGTTGTGGTCTATTTGACTAATTTGGTCATTATTTCTGGTCCTGGCTCATTTATATACAGATTTTTGCAAATATATTTGATAAATGTTGAGCAGTTCATGCAAGCAAATTTCAGGCTATTAGGTATTCATGCACTGCTCATTTCAGCTATTCACTATTTATAGTGTGACACTGCTATTGTTGTCGTTCCCAGAGCCGGGCGGGGGTGGAGATTTTTAAAATAGAAGAACAATGTGTAGATCAAAAGGTAAGTACAACTTCCCATTCTCAAATACTCTTGTTTACAGGATTATTTAGAAAATTGTCCATGCCATTTCTTGCCCATCCTTGCCTTTCATTTATACACTTACAAATTTAAAACTTAACTCACTTCCAAGTTAAGATTTATGAATCCAGCTTTTAATCTAACTGACATAACCAGTTAAGCCAACTGATATTCTGTGTAAAGGCTYCCCCCCCGAATAAGTAAATCATATTGCCACTTCTCACGAGTGTCTGGCTTAATAGTAGTGTCTCTAGAAATCAAGAACTGTTAGGTGATAGGACATTTCCTATCATCCAGTACAGTATTTTATCTTAAAGATACGCTAATGTGTTTGGATGCCTCAACTCAATCATAAAGAACTGGAATACAGTACACTTACTAACATTATTAGCCAAGGGTGATGCTTGCTGGAATTTAAGAAACTGCACAGAAACGCTAAGCTAATGTACACATCCTTATCCATATTAACTTACATTATAGATTCACGTGAACCTTCAATGTTACCCAATGAAARTCTGATATGCCAGTATTGTAAATTCCATCCTCAATACCAAATTATTCCATGCAGTCACATATATGCTCTACTACTCCATTTTGTAAGTAATAACATAGATAATGATTGGGGAACGCCTGACTGCAAGTTTGCTGATCAACTGAGACTGATTTGTTCAAAATACATCAGGCAGGATGAAATCCTGACAATTTCAGGTGCGGATTACGAGTCTTGCATATATCCTCTGATGAACCCCTCAAGATCTCAAGACTGGCTATTTAATCTGGACATGAAGACTTGTAATCTCCTGGTCCTAGGCCCCTTAGGCTACTCTTCTGATACGTCTGATACATCAGCCCCAACTCCTGGCAATGAAGTGTCCCCGAAGTCGCTTTAGTGTTATTTGATAGTATACAGCACCTGTAACTCTACACCTACAGTAAGCGAATAAATGAGCCCTTGTCCCCAAAACTCCTTAAAACATACAAGTTATGTACTTTATAACTTGAATAACACAGAAAACCAGTAGGTCCTCAAAGGAAAGCAGGGAAGGAATTCCTTGCTAGAAGCTTTTCAGAGACTGACAATGAAAAATGCTTGATATAGTTGGAAGAGAGCAGAGAGAAGCATGTAGAGATGGTGAGATGATTAAGGGAAGTAGACAGACACATGAAAGAAAGGCTTTATAGCCGATTTAGAGAGCTTGTTTCACAGATTAGAAACTGAGCCGAGTTTCTTGTTAGTGCTATGCATCAATAAATAACGTCAGAATTTATGGAACTCTTTTTGTCCCTATATCTCTCTACTCCCTGTGGAGGATGTCTCAACTACATCCATGATAGCACATTAACTTGCCTCCTCTGCAGGATCTATGATCCATGCTGGGAAAGGGGACAGAGACTGAGTAGGCTGAGAGCAGCAGGAACATGCAGTGACTTCTCTCTCCAACAGACCAGGCAGAAGAACATGGTACAGCCTGGACTAAAACCCAACCTGCGAATTCTGTGCACAAGTGCCACAGGGTGTCTTCCATATTTAATGCTATGTTCCCTGATGCTTTGTACAGTTTTGTAATAGATGGAGAAGATTAAGTTGAAAGGAGGCAATCGTAAGCTATGTGAGCTGAATCAAAACAGAGGAATATTTGAATTGCAGGAGACCCGACTACCTCTCCCTTTACTGCCACCAAATTCACATGCAGATTTGGCAACTCGCATAGAGACAGAGCTAAAATACACCTCTGTCACATGAAGTGTGATTTGGGATGGAATTTTCGTACCTAAACCAAAGAACACAAACCCTGAAGACTCCTTAGGTTCTTATGTTCCTGTGGCTAATTTAGCTTTTCGAGACATCCAGTTAGTCAGGGCTGAGAACTAGTTGAGACCTTCAGACTAAGCTCCCCATTACAAATGACTACTCTGAACATGCTCTCATAAACTTTGTGACTAACAAACTCTGCACAAAGCTCAATGCTAGTAAAGCTGTCCCTCTTTGGACACATTTCACATATCCACCACATGGGAGGGAGAAGACCTGGCTTATAATACACAGTTTATGTGTTAGACATGGTGTCCACCAATGCTATGCCCCTTTCTCCATTGGTTACATAACGTCAACAAACAAAATGAAGAATTGGAAAGAATGAGGAACTATCAATCACATATGAAGTCATGCCGCCTTTTGTGCCCTTTTCTTGGAGCCAGTGAATCTTGAATGTTATTTCTGCCTGCTAGCACTATTTTCACAGGAAAGAGAGAAAGTGGTTGGAAGAGTTTATAGCTGATAATGGCATTCTTCTGGCATGGCAGACCTTCTGGTATGATTTAGACCTCTCATGAAGCGGAGGACTCTTAAACATGATCTTCTATTCCCGTATCAGTGTTTTATCACAGAGCTACCATACAGAAGAGCACTGCAATTACCATCATCTTAATCCTTGTCCACCTTTGAAAGGACTGACTTAGAGATCTAACAAGATCTGAACTATGAACTCCTCTCTCTGGTGAGTGCTCCTTGCACCAGTGTTTGATATYTGTCTCCTGGAGAAAAGCTGAGATGCAACATGCACCACTTCCTGCTCAGCCCTCTGTGCTGGTCCTGTTCCTTCTGCTGCCTACTGTAAGGCAAGCAATATGAGAGGCRAACAGCCTACCCCAAAGCCTTGCCCATACCAGTTTATCTATATGCATTTTATCTGTAAAGACAAGTATGCAGCAGAATGCACAAAACAGCAATAACTAATTGTCTGAATACAAATCCTTTATAGATCTAGTCCCTTGCCTTAGCACTTCATGTTCTCCCCGTCTGTAAAACACAGAAATGTTACTGTGTTCTCTCACTGTGGTGTTGCATCTCTAACATAGTAATAGTCCAAAAAGAATAACGGAAATGAGTCATAATGGTACTATGAATTATTTTCCTAGAGTGTTGATAAACAGATTTTTGGCTTCTCATTTGTCTTGACCTGCAGGAATTAGGATTTTTCCCACAAATTCTTGAAAGTCACACCACAGAGGTCTTCTGACTTTGTATGCTCTCATGTTTTTACATTTAAGTCATATACTTAGTACATGTGCTACTCAGTCTAAAAACCTACAATTACTTCTCATGGTATTTCTTCTTGTAGCACTATTATTTTAAAGGGGGGTAAACAGCTAAAAGGAGTATGAGTGTTATATATCTTGCAGATAAAAATTTAAATTTCTGTAGGTTGATATTCCTGAGAGTACTGCTTAGAGGTCCTCAGATGTTAGCATATCATATAATCTTTGCAATTCTAAAGTAACTTCAAATCAGAATTCTCTCAAAAGGATTATAAATCAAAGTGACTTGAATACCATAGGACTGATGTACAAAACAAAGCATCTTATTTAGGCTATTTCTTATTATTTATGGAAGGGTTTCCAGCTGGTGTCAACTGTATTTACATTAGTACACTCTGGTTCTTTAAGAAAAGCCCAGTTGAAGTTTTAAATATCTGTTCATGCAATATATGCAAAGTATAATGGAATAGCTTTCTAGAAACAAACAAACAGTCATATTAGGAGGCTGCTTAAAAAGAAGGGGAAGGAATAACATATATTTTTTTACATTTATGGAAAAACATATTATTAGGTTTTTTTTATTTATTCAGTTTTTATTTTTTCATAGGGAAGTACTTCTTAATTCAAATGGAGAGCTAGTTCTGTTTGGCAAAAAGTCTGGATGATCCTCACCCATATACTCTAGCCCTGCAGCCATCACCATCACAACATTCAGCTTGTACTGAACTTTTGTTCCGATCTTAAGAGATGCTATGACCAGATCACACACCCCACAGAGATCAGACAGTGATGCTAGCTTCATGATTTTTTGAAGGCTCTTTCATAACCTGTACCTGCAGGTCTTGCTGCCTATACAACTGTTGTTTTAACTTCTGCCTCCACTTTTCTATTCCTGCCTACCKGTGTTCTTTCTCTTACAGGACACAAGATAAAAGGAGTCCAGCTCGGCCAAAGAGGATATATTTTATCTTGAAACATACTAGTGCGTGTAACCAGTTTGCCAAATGAGTACACGCTGATTATGGAGTTCTTAGTAAAATAAATGCCCTCTCTTAAAAAAACAGAATTGGATTTGCCTGTCTGAGGGGCTAGAGAAGAATTCAACTGCAGGACAGAGGAATGAATCCAGGATACTAAGTTGTAAGTCATATGCTGGCCTCATTTTATTCCAGTGACTGACCTTCCAGCAGCAGAGAGAATGCTGTCTTTTCTTATCTTCTGCTCTTTTCTCTTCATTTTTGTGTATGTACCCAGTCTTCCTTTAATTTTTTGTTTGACAGTGTAGAACAAGGAAACTCAATCTCCCTCCCCTAAAATGAATTACTGTCACAATGGTGACATAGGATCACAGCACAGGCTTCTCAAGAACAACGACATCCTAAAATGCAAAAGGAGGAGATACTCCAAGATCCCCAGTGCAAGCCTCATAGACAGTCTTCCCTGCGGGACAGCTCCACTGAAGGCATGTTACTAGACTATCTTTAACAGGCTGTAAATAGTGAAGGGTTTCTAAGAGAAGGACTATAATCTCAGGATAGACTAACATTTACCTGTGCTTCGGCTAGACTAATATTTACCTCTGCCCTTTTGCAGGGCTGAAGCTTTGCTTTTGGTGTTAAATATATCATCACGGAGTAACACATTTCATGCCTATTCCCAGTCTTGCCTCTCTACAGTTATCTACAAACCAGACATCCACAGCTCCTCTAGACATGCTTAAAGCCATGGAGAAGAAATCACTGTGGGCAGGAGCAAAACATCCATGGATGGGTTGGTGAAGGAGGAAATGCAGCTCGGATTGTCTCATGAAAGTTCCTCTTAAGTTATTCAAACCTGAATGTGCGTATGTCAATTGTTTCTTTTTTACTGAATTAATAATCTAAAGGATATTATTTAGTTTCTCAGTACTTGCTCAACAATGCAAAGTATGCACGAGGCTAAGCTTCCTTGAATTGCACAAGGAATTGAGCTTTGTATTTTACTCTTGTTAGTAATCTGTCTTTATACTTCTGAAAAATAAGCTGTGAACACCAGAAATGAATGTTAGCTAATTACCTGTAAATTAAATGCAGCGGGGGAAAAAGAGACATAATACATACTCTCTGTTCTTGACTTAATATCTTAACCCAAGGGACGATTTACTCATGAAGAACACAGCAATTCAATCTAAATGGTGACAGGTAAAAAAAATTGTTCTACATTAAGTGATTTTTACATATCATCTGCATTACAATGCAATATAATGCAATACATTGTAATGCAGATTATGTGCTAAATAACTTTATGTATACAGAACACTTTTTTCAGATGCAGAGTGAGATTTTTTTCTTTTTCTGAAGG
This sequence comes from Apteryx rowi, assembly GCF_003343035.1. NCBI lineage: Eukaryota > Metazoa > Chordata > Aves > Apterygiformes > Apterygidae > Apteryx > Apteryx rowi. The sequence goes on from NW_020447875.1 coordinate 1,347,829, forward strand.
AAAATCTGTCTGTATCCTGGCAATACAGACAAAAACTGCTTTTTGCTTTCAAGGACTACAATAACATATTACAAAGCTTTTTTTCATTAAAATTTTCACTTTCACTACATGGTGTCCAATTTCACAGCTTATAAAACAAAAACCTATTGGTATCTTACTGCAGAACAAATATTCTTTTAGTTGGCTATTCTTTTTCTGTGTATTTATGAAAAATGAACTTTTCTGTGCTTCTTTACACACTATGCATTTGATGGACTTAATTTTTATTTAGAAGCAGTTTTCTTTAGGAATGTAGAGAGTCAGACTGTGAAAGTCAGATTCCTCTTACATACAAGGGAAAACTGGATATAAGCAGTGGAAAGCCAAAGCCTTGCTGCCTTAYTTCTTATTATTTCTTATTTCTTCATTGACAATAATTTTTATTTAAATCTTTTGTTCATCTTTCAGAAGAAACATAACAGTATGAACTACACATGAATAACAGCCAATGAGATTGATGACTAAAAATAAGCATACCAGGAAAACTAAAATAATCTAAATATGTAATAGCTAGTACTATCGGTTGAGTGGTAGTTAAGGAACAGCCTAGAGGTATCATCAAGTCCTGCTCTCACTGAAATTATTGGCAAAACTCACTGCAGTAATTTCCTACACTCAACATGGATGGGATGTGTGTGTCTGAATGAATACACAAGAGAATGTATGGGTTGATTGACAAAAATAATGGTGACTACTGATGTACGGTTGTTTTCATATGCAGTTACAAATGATACTTTTCTTTTTTCTTTTTGAAAAAATTAGAAAATTACACATTAATAAAATGTTTTAAAAAATACTGCTGAAACTGCAAATAAGAGAACTGAGAAAAAAAACAGTCATGAAAAATATTGCTGCTTACTCAAACATACCTTTGCTACACTGCATTCATGTATTATAGTTAAGAACTGTTAATTTTTTTTTTAATAGAGAACTGAATTTTGTGTTAAGTGATTTTTTTAATGAAGAATACCAGCTTTGTGAGGAAAATTTTGACTTTAAATATACATATACACATATATGTATATAGAGAGATATTCCAAACATTAGACATCTGGAGAAAAAAAGAATTACTGCCATAGTACTGCAGGCAAATGAGAGCATTTGTCTCAGGTTCTCATTTTCTTCTGTGGACCAGATTTCTCAGCTAAACTTCCTCTCTCTCATATGGAAGTCCAGCAACAGTACTGACAATTACAGTATCACAGGGTATATATAGTCTAGTTATGGAACCTATAGAGATACTGAGCTTAGAGGAATACGTAGGCAGGAGGTATTCAAACTGTAGCTCCCATAAGGCCAGATGGCAGAAGATTGAAATTTTCATTTTATAGCCACAAATATACAGCTTTTTCTCAAAAAGTCAACAAAAGTCCTGTTTTATTAATTCTAATGATTATCTCCAAGCGTAATACAGAGTCCCTGGACCCCTTTTCAGAGTAAGCATCTGTGACACTTGCCTTCTCAGTCAATTGGCAAGGTTCAGCCAAGAGCAGCGCTCCTCCAAGAACATCGATTAACATTTGAATGAGCCTCTTGACTACCACTTAGTACTACAATTCACTGCAACACAATATGAAGAGCCCAGCCAACTCTGTATCCCACTTGTCATATACTACCCACTAATGAAAATCATAAAAAAAAAAGTCTATCTACATTAGAAGATAATCATGCCTTGAAAAAAAAATCCTCCCAAGTGCCACTGTATGGGCTTCAAAGACCCTCTCATCCTCACCACCAGTAAGAAACTTCCCACGGACCAACAAACAGCAGTTGGATGGGGCCTTGCCAGAGCAACAGAGTTAAACATTTGCCACCCTCATTTCTCAAACAGCCACAGCCAATGTCCCTCACAACAAAAATCATCAGTCACCTTAGATCTTCCCACACCCATCGCATTGCACACCTCTCATTTCTGGTATGATTAGAAAGTCACTTTTATTTTTCTACTGAATATAGAAAAACAGGAACTCAGTTGAGACTTTTTATATATGATCTCATAGCCTGCTATAATTTCTTTCAGACCCTAACCCTAGATATCATCCGCAGCTCCAGGAGGGAGGGACAGAAGTCCATTACCTTTCCCTTTGCTCACACTCCTCTCTGCTCCACAGGTGTGAACTATTTTATGTTCTCAATTTGTCCAACTGATTAGTATAATTAGATTAATCCCAGAACAACTATTTTCAACATAGGCATAGCCTGAAAACAGTTGTTCTGTTTCTAATCTGAGAAGAAGTTTATGTGGCTGAACGCTTGTCTGACTTTGAATTACATCAACTGGTCTTCAGGAAGAATGCTACTTCATAAGGATTGATTTTAACTAAAGTGCCTCACAGATATTAGTTGAGCATCACAAACCCTGTGAGGGAGGATGCTCACATGTGAAAAAAACTGAAGTCAAAATGAGAATCCTCCAAAATAATCTCTGTATTTGGATGCCTCATTGACTGATACAAAGAGGGCCTAATATTTCATAATATTTAATAATTCTTATGGGACAGTATATATTAATTAAAACCTAGGAATATTAAGCAGGCTATCCTTCAAAGTACTGCTGTGAAGCAAAATGAATAAATACTCTCTCAATTTTATGGGTGAAAAAGTTGAAACAAAAAGAGTAAATAACTTGACCAACGGCACAGTGAATTGGGAATACAGCAGGACGCAAGTCCAGACCATCTGACTCGCATGCTCCCTCCTTCAAAGCATGTTGCTTTATTGCAATGACAGCTCCCAAATTACTTCAGATACAGTTGTTAGCACTTGGTAGATCTAAGATGTAGGCCCTCAGTATCTCAATTTGGAAACCACAGAACAGGGGCCATCTGTTCTGTTTAACAGTGACACTCATTAATATTTTTTTAAGCAACTTGTCCATACTCATGTGGGAAATTTAAGGCAGAGGTGGATCTAATTTTAACAGAAGGCATTTACCTGCCCAAACTACAAGACGATCTCCAGACTAGCCTTGGTTCATGTTATCTAGCCTTCTTATCATACCGCCAAAGGAGGCAAAGGGCTATAGACCTGAGGCTTCATTCCATAAATAGCATGGCTTGCTCCATTCGAGAATCCTGTGCTCTTCTCATAGGATCAATGTGCAACAACAACTGTTCTGGAATGAGTGATTATAAATTTCACATAATTAAGTCTCTGCTTAGGGTAGCAGAAATAAATTCTGCAGTGAAAAGCTAAGTAACCTCATATTTGCAACTGCAAAGGTATAACGGGCAGTTAATAGTTCCTTATTGTATTTAGCTTATTTGATGAGTTTTTCTGGAGTGCCAAATGGAACTGCCTGCTTCTGCTTCTTTTTGGCTTAATGAAATGGATCTCCCCATAAGGACATTACCTGCTTCAATCCCTTAAATATATTATCTGTACAGAACTTAAAAGATGTGATAAACATAGGAAAGATCAAATAATGAATATATAATACACAACCCTATGTTTTGATCTATGCTCAGGAGACTGAGCATAACAGTTGGATAAGGTATACAAGTGAATCAAAGACAAATGACTTAGCGTGTTCAACAACATTTTATTCACCAGAAGTGTAACTTAAAGGATCCAAAACTACATACAAATTGGGCTGAATTTAGCAAAAACAAAACAGAAAAGGAAACTGAAGCACTCTATTTCAGCTGTTTCAAGCCATCAAAAAAGGTGGGGGAGTTTTCTCCTTTGGGAACAATATAAAAATTTAATTAATGGTTAAAAATGATTAAACCTGTAACATGAAATAAAATATTCCCAAATTATTATTTCATTTCATTGACAAAAATAAATTTTGTATAAACATTTTTCCCCAATTCCTCTTTGTTGGCTTAATTAGCAATTGGAGAAAACAAATAGAACTGTGCAAATGATCTAAGAATAATAGTTTTTTTTAACCTAGATAATAGAGAGATATTACAGAAACTCCTAGAAACTCAGATCTCTTAACAAGTGTATGTTCTCAGAAATGGCTAATATGTCTTGCCTGAAATTTTACTTCCTCTTAAATGACAATGCGTTAGCCAGCCAAAATGAAAAATTAGTCTTATTATCTAAATAAAAAGAACATTGATAGGCATTTTATGTTCTTTGCAGTCTGTTCCTAGTATACTACTTAGCTCAATTCACAAAGGATCATTTGTTTCTTAGCTAAGCTGTTTCCAGGGGACAAAAATAATGATTCCTGAGGCTTTTCTTCAAACTATAGCACCACAGCGATCGGCATGTCCAGATCTGAAGCTGTCAGTCAGCTACCAGACTGCTCCTCCCAGGTGACTTGTTACCTCCTCCAGAACAAGCTGGACCGCTCTCTCTCTGACCCTCAACTGTTTTTTTATGGACATTCTTCCTTCCCCACTTAGTCCTGTCCTAAGCAGCATGAGAAGTTAGACAGTTTGAATGGAAAATCAGAGGAATTTGCTCTTTCACCATCTTCCTTAGTTTTCTCTTTCTAATTTCTCTGTGCTCTCCAGAGCTCCCGCATGTGCATTTGGAAATGGGCATTGTAGAAGTGGGACTGGGTGCATCAAAAGTAAACAGTCAACAAGCTCCTCCTCTTTTTCCCCTATCACTTTTATTCCACTATTGAACTGCCATCCTGTTCTTTAAAAAAAACAACAAGAAACTGAAGCTAATCAAAATGTTAGCACGTGATTAGGACCACACTTTGTTATTTTTATACTGAGTTACTGTGCAAAGATCAGGCCACCTGCTATGAGGGCACCGTTTAACACACAGTTAGTGCTGTCACTGGTGATAATAATTGCGTGTCCAAACTGAACTGGCACTACTGTAGTTCATGGCACACACGTGCAGTGGCAAATCATTACAATAGGACCTTTATTATGTACTCAATTGTACAAATAAAATCAGTAATATAATAATGTCCCTTGTTCTCATAATGCAACAAAACATGCCAAAGTGTATCAATTACACTGGAAACACCCTGTTACGTGAACTATACTTGCTGCTAATCATACTGCTAATATAATCAAGGCTCAACTGAGTTTAGCTATTGTTGCTGTGCAAACAACTTACATAGCCATATCCTTATGTTCTTGTTCATCATTTTCCCTACACTTTTATCATTAAAAAAAATAACTTCCATGCTCCAAAAGGATGCTAAAAGTCTGAACTGAACAGTTCCCAGACACAGAGAGTTGGATCTAGTACTAATATGCCCATGATGAGCATGAATTAATCTCTACAAAGGTCAAAAAAATGGCAGTGAAATATTTTTAAATAATACAATTTTTCTGAGTGCATTTCAGAGTGAGAATCATGAGAGTATATTCCTAAAACATTATGGGAATCACTGGCATAGTGAATGGATAAAAACTTGAAACTGAAGTTCTCTGCATTTCCAGAGGGAAAACAGAATGTAAGCAGAAGCAATGCAAACTCTTCACATATGCTCTGCTTCCTCTGATGCACCAGATGCAAATTCAAAAGCAGTGCACAGAACTAAATTTCTATGCCAGTTTAAACTTTGGCTTATTTTCAAAGATGACAAATTAATGCCAGCATTTTACTCGTGTGGAATCTGCTCATTACATCTTGCACAGAGACCATTCAATGTTCAGACGTGTTTACGCCTACCCACCCATCATTATGTTGCTACATGTGAACATTGCTGAACTTTATGGAATAATGGATGATTTACCACTAGAATAAACTGAATCAAAACGACTCATGAATAAAAATCATGTCCATGCTTCACAAATTGCCAGCTTCCTCTCAAATTTCTCTTCCCCTCTATGTAGAAAAAGGAACTGCTCTTCCCTATCTCCCACTTTCTCCTGCTGCTTGAAGTCTCTCAGTCCATTACTAGCCTTTTCTCTTGAGGCTCTCTTCTGCTTTCCGCCATCCATTTTGTAGCACACACAGAAATAACTGTGGTAGAAGTGTGATATATACGGAGCTGCAAAAATAACTGATTCTCTTGGAGTTTTGTAAGGGGGGGAAGAAAAACCTCTAAAAATATTTAATTCTACTGGAGTCTAAGAAAAGATTTTTTGGCAGAACTGAAACAAACGTCCAAATGAATTTACTTTTTGAATTGGTGCTTTAAACAGTTCCTGAAAAAGCTAAATTATGTAATGATATTTTTTGAGCAAAACAATGTACTAAAGCGATATGAATTTACAGAATGTTTAAATGAATTGGAATCTGCATCTTTTCTTCAGCAAAAGAAATTTTTGTCTAAAAGAAAGTTTTGCCCAAATCTAGGTCTATACAGAGGATGCCAGATGAAGGTACAAGCAAGATTCATGGGGATAAGACATTCCCAGCAGAGTACTGCTACCTCTAAAAGCTGTTTTAACCATGAGGAACAGAAGAAGCTCAGCTACAGAAAATACAAATCTCAGTGGGGTCCTCAGTCTAATCCGCTCCCCCTCCACAAAAGAAACCACACCCCCAAAAAAGAGACCCCCCACCCCCGCCACACACAACATCCCCAAACAAAAACCAGAACAACTTACTGTCTTCTTCAACATTTTGACGGCGTAAGGTTTCTGCGTCCCTTTCTGCCTGCATCTGTAGACAATGGAAGTAGCCCCACTAAATTAAAAAAAAAAAAAAAAAGGAAGAATAGTTGTACATACACCTCTTTGAACACGTCAATAAACAGAGTTGCCTAACTCATTTCATTAGGTGGTCACAGCTGAAACTACATTTTGTACTTTTCCCTGTTTGGAAGCAAAGAGACCTCAATTTTTCCCCACAGGTGCAACCAAAACCAGCGTAAAAACTGCTCTCTGTTAGACCAGTGAACTTCAACGGTTAGTCAGCCAACAGAAACTGCAAGAGCTCAAGATACTTTTCTGGTCATTTTTTTTGGCTTCTGACTCATTCTGAAAGTCTCTTTAAGACAATGAGGAAAGTAAACTGGCCCCAAATCTGTACCAACCCACCTTGTCTCTGCTAAGGAAATCTATTTGCAACAATTAGCTGAGTTTTTTTAAACCATCTTGGTGGCAGTAATGGGGAGGATTACAGAAAACAGTTGCCCAACTAGCCAAATTCAGCACCAGTCCGAGCAAGCAGAACTTCTCCTTAATTCAGTGGGAACTGATGGTGCTCATTCATAGCTTTTTCACTGGACTGGACTCACATTTCCCAGCTGCCTTCAAGGTGTACTTGTTTGAATGTGCCAGGGTTGAGCACTCATAACATAAAATTACAGAACTGCTGGTTGGAAGGCACTTCTCCAAGTGGGAGTTTGGACTAGATGACTTCCAGATGCCCAGATGAGGTCAGTCACCGCTGCTCGCGTTACTTGCTGTGCTCTGTTTTGTACTTGCAAGGAAGGGACCTGTACTATGCGAATTACCTAAATGGATGAAAAAAATCTCTGGCAAAACTGCAAAGGTTGCAAACAATTCAGGTAACTTTATTTTCCACCACATTTACTGTTAGATGCCTTTGAGCATCCTAGTGCCACATCAAAACAGATGCACTAAAGTGCTGCAGGCGGGCACGGGGTTTAAGACATATCTGAACTGACCGACAGCAGTAAGCTTGTAGAATAGAGCAAGCAAATCTGTCCTCATGAGATTTCTGTTACTCACTTCAGGACCAGATAATTCTGAGTAGCTGCAGATCTTTACACTACAGGGGACTGCCATTATTGTATACAGCTTTGTGAATAACAGAGATGGTAGCTCTGCAGTGAAAGAATGCCATATGCACCACACAGTTGAATGCACTGCAGACACCCCTGAACCAGAAGAAACCCAAGTCGCTATGCCTGTAAGAGACAATCACAGGCTGTGGCATGACACACATGTTCCTTGTTTTTAAACAAAGGAATGGTTTAGCCATGTTTGCCTATACACATTAAACTGTACTACAAGGCTTATTATGTGGGATGCAGTGCTGTGCAAAACTGGTTTATGCGCTGTCTGCATGCATGTTCTGCACTTGCCTCTCCTCAGCACAGGCAGACCAGTGCAGGTGCCCGATGGTGCCCTACGTAGACACGCCCTTACTCTTCTGAGTACCCAGGTGAGCACAAGAGCTGGTACTTGACTGAGAATATGCATTACAGAAAGACCTCTTCATCAGGAAAGGTCACCTACAGCAACGTTTACATGGCTCAGTCATCTGAGGGCTTGTGTGCATCAAATGCACATACAGTACTCTACAGCTCAAATGCCAAAATGATTTTTCTCTTATTATAGTGTATTGATAAGTGTGTGGGAGTACTGCAAGCCTCAGTGACTCCCAGAATCATTACATGAATTTAATTAGATTTCTTCTCCTTGGCCAACTCTCACATGGTTCTGTTTAGCAACAAAAAAAACCCCACTACATGAAAAAACCCTCATCTTTTAAGTACAACTGAAAATGTTAAAAGATAAGGACCTGCTGTGATAAGGTTTACACCTCTAATATTTCACTACAGCATTGCAACGGGGAAGTCCCTGTATAAACTACAAATCATTTCTCTATCCTGTTTCACATATTCAGAGTGTAATATAAACAATTAATTAATCCTCATATGCTCTTGGTAAGCAGGCAGAAAACTTTCTAGAAATGATTATGCAAACAATATTTTACAGTTTTATTTGACTGAGGGCACAGTTAGATGAGCTGTAGTTCATGGAGGGCTGTCACTGTCTCTCAGTAATTCTGTTTTCAGTGTTTGCTTAACGAGTTTGAAACTTGGTTCTGAAAAGTTTTCCACATGAACAAAAACCCAATCACTACAACATTTTCAATGATTTTACAGAACTGGCTTAATGATGAGATGAACAGCTCATCGAGCAGGGCTGGCTAGCATGGCACCACCTTCACCAGTTCATCTGGCTGCACCCAAAGCTGGAAAAGGGGCAACAYAGTCCTAGAAAGAGGCATATGACAGCACCAACAGAAAGCAATTTAAGAAGGAACGTCCAGATGAGCAGTATGCAATTAGGCTTGTTAGTCACCATTCAAAAGGCATGTAGAAAGGCTAGTTTAGAAATTATCCCGTATCATAAGGAACCTTGACAGCACATCCCCTGGAGTCCTAATTTGGGGGCAAAATGCTTTCTCTCCAAGTGACAAAACAACACAAGACTTGGGAATGCTTTCAGAGAGATCTCTTTTGGTTTATTGTGTCTACACCTAGACCTGACAGATCTGTTCCCGTCAGCAAGGAAAGAGATCACCAAGCTAATGGCCAGCACAACCTTCTTCCTCCTCCATGTCAGAAACCAGCACCAGAAGTCAGAAACAGGGTGGCAACCGCTTACACCAGTCCTGGTGTAAAGCTCAGCAGACAACTCTTACAAGTGCAGACCTGACTCCTTTGCTCTTTGGTGACAAGAAAGGGGTGTGTGTGTGTGTGTGTGTGTGTCTGTCTGTCTCTTTTTTTTTAAGCAGCCTTTGGGGATCCCTTCTTTTTAATATATCTATGCAAACAGAGCTGCCTTGTGCACAGAAGTTCATTTTGCTTTGCTTATTTTGGGGCTGTCTGCAGGAGCTCAGCGAGCCTTCTGCTGAACCAGCACATACAGCTTTCCTGGGTCTGTATGACTTGGAGGGTCACCAGTATAATCTGAGTGATTAAAGCCTCAGTCAACAAAAAGCAGTGGAAAGCTTCAGTGGCAAGAAGTGTGTGTAACTGGAAAGCTCAGAGAACTACTAGTTGATATAACCTCTGCCCTCATCTTGAGTTTTTCAGCCTCAAACCTTGACTGCAAACAAAAGGACTCTCAGAAGCTGGTTTGGAATTTGTATCAACTAAACATTTCCTTGGCACTTTTGGTCAGACAACAGATCTATGTAGGAATCAAAAATTCCTGTGGCAAAACACATGCCACTTGCAGCAAGCCTGGAATTTCCAGGCAGGCAGAGAGACTGGGAGCCTCTTGGGGTCTCATGCTCTGCAGCTGGTGCTTCGCATCGCGTGAATAATATTAATGGTGTTAGAGAAGGAAATCACCTACACTCAATAGTTAAGGCATTTAGCTTAACAAGCACAAGATACCAACCCAGGGAATATTTATTCCTACAATGTGGAACAGTTTCAACAGAAGAAACCGAGAGCACCCTGAGCCCAAGCAACTAATAATCACTTGCAGAAATACACTGCAGTGTGTGACTGATGACCAAGCCCATTCCCTGTTCAGACTAGGAACCAGAAATGAGGTCTCCCATGCTCCAGATGAGTCTGCCAACCACAGGACAATCCACTGGATAGTGCTGATGTATTTCAAATTACTCCCACCAGCTCTTACCTCTTTGTAGCTGGTGGGAAATAAATAAATCAAATACTGTATTATATTATTTATGTTTGTGTATATGTGTTTATGTATTTATATTTATTTACTTTTTAAGATGGTTAGGTTTAAAAGAGAACCCAGTTTTATTTTGTGCTTGCAAATCTCTTTCCTCTGCATAGAACAGACTGCCTGAATTCAAAGCATAAATTATTTAAAGTTGGCTGGAACAATATAAAAAAGGCATGTTGTTAGAAATGGAAACAATTCACCAACTCAGAGAACAGTAAAAATTAGAATTTCTACTTTGCTGAAAATATCAGCATTCTCTTTTACTGACATATGTATCTCTGTCTAGAAAACAGCTTAATGATTCTGTTAAGATTTATTTTTTAAAGTCCGCATGTAACTGTGAATACGCCAAAAAAATAAAAAATAAAAAAAATCAAGCAATGCTTTACTATATGCTTCACTACACCATGGGTTTAGATGCCCATTTTTGAACTTACAAAAAAGTTTAAGATGCAACTTGGTCATAATGGACAATAAAATACTTGCTTCCATATAATGGGCTGACTGCGCTAAGAGCAAAACAACTGATGAAAAGCCTCATGATGTCCTGCATATGCAATATATCACAGCTGCTATACACTGTTCAGTACTACCGCAGCGCTACAATTTTGCTGCAGTAGAAAACTTCACTGACACAATAAACTTACTCAGCTATTAGTCCAAAGATTGTGTGAACAACTTAAAATATTGAAGTATTTAAAGCATTAAAATTGCTAATTCATTAAATCAGACTAAAATCCGATCACTGATCTCTGCATGTGTTGCTTTCCACATAAATTTGAAGGACTTTTTGAAACATTAAAAATGTACGTGTAAAACTTTTTGCCCTTTAATACACACTTTGCTGAGTATTTCTGAACTATTTTTCTGCTTACAGTGCTTGGTGTTATTGAATTCTCAATTATTTTAGGGCAATAATTTAGAGATTGAAGTATTTTAAATATTTAAAACAGGCAGAACAGCAGAAATGATTACTTGTACACTATATTTGATATAAACATATCAAATAACAAGCAGATTACAGATAATATTTTAATTAATGCTCACAAAGGAGGTGAGCTACAGTAAAAGAACTAAACAGACATCTGTGCTGACACCAAGGACTGAACGAGGGATCTCCAAAACAAGAAACAAGAGTGGTAAGCTGAAGAGGCTGCTTCTGTGGCTGTGAGCTATGAAACATTCGTAGCTTCTGTAGACGAGGCACAGAGAAAGACAAGGGTAAAAAGCAGTGGAAAAGTGTATGCACGTTGTTAAAAATAAAAATAATAATGTGAATGGATCCTAAAATTAATAAGAAGTCAGAAAAAAATGGTATTTAAAGAGAATGACACTTGCATTTTAAAGTCCTCAGATACTGCAGTTGATTGGTGCAGAAAAGATGCATTACCCGAGTATCTGAGGTAAGGCAGGACTGACCAGGTCAGGCAGACGTGTGTGACCAAAGGGCGATGGAGCTGAGTTTCCCCACACGCAGAGGAAGACAATGTGCTAGRTTCTGCTTGTGCTAAGGAGGCAAGACTGCAAAGGCGAGAGAAAAGGGAGGCTCACATTTCAAGTACACAGTCAAAAATAAGGGTGTCAGCACAGATCGAAGGAAGGCAGGGACGTCCATAAGGGATGTTAAGGAGGTGGAAGTGATAGCGTGAATTTGCAAATAAAGGCAATAAAGGATAAAATGGAATCTGCAGAATCAGGCACGGAGCCGCTGTGAAAACGGACAGAGAAAGAAGAGCCAAGGCAAGAAAGGACACAATTTGAGCTGGGCTGGAAAAAGTGGCTTCTCCCTCACCCCCATGAGAAGCTGCCTCAACAAGAAGAAGGAGAACAAAAATGAAACACAGTCACACATCTATTTGGTCACAGGTAGGCAAGAAAAATGAGTTCTTGGAGCTGCAGTTTCTGTAATAAAATATTTGAAACAGTCACTGACAGTGTTTTCGCTAGAAGTAGWAAAATTGGTCCTTTCACAAAGTAGGTCACAGCACCTCCATACTCACTCATCCTGCTCACTCATCCCAGGTTTTATAATGCATTTCAAATCAACTCAGTACAAATACTCTCCTCAATGCAATTTCATCTAAATTTCACTTAGATTAAATTCCTTAAGTTCTGAATTGATTTTTTAAAAAAATAATTTATTTTGTGCTTCATGTAGTCACAGAATTATTACACAACCTAGTTTGTCCAATCAAATTAGGTGAAAAAATGAATGGTCCCAAGAAAACTGTGCATAGTACAGAGCCACGGAAATCTCTGCTGTCAGAGGTACAGTAACAGATCAAGTCCAATAGTGAGTACTGAATAAAGAATATTGAATGTTTCTACAATTTATAGAAGTACCATAATAAAATACATTACTTCACTCTCTTATGTTCACACTAGGAGGTCAAAATGGATTTAAAGCAATGAAATTACTGTTCTTAGACTTCAAAATTAAATGCCCCATTTGAAGATAGTTAAAAACTTGGGGCAGAACAAGAAAAGTCATTGACAAAACTACTGAGATCCATACAGATGAAATTACATTTAAAAAGATTACACATTCCATGATATTACTATTCTTTCATTTAAAAAAAGCACATATGTGTAAATTGAGAAATTCTCACAACTTTCATCTGAGAAGGCAGAAAGTACATCTGAACAAAGTTTCTTTTCTACAGTGAACTCATAAGCAATTTTTAAAGTATTATTCAAATCTGCTTTCCGAAATACAAGCACGAAGAGGGTTCTAAAGTATATATTAGACTACATAAATGCATGTTATCCCTCCTCCTCTTCTGATTTAATGCTGATTCTTTAGAAAAACTTTCAAAAACTCTAAAAGCTTCTTCTAGACATCAGTCTCTCCATGTGTACGACTTGCATGCACTTCTGTGCAACTGCAGCCCTTCCTTCCCCCTCATTATATTGCAAGTAATAAACAAAATAGAAAATTTTGCAAAACAAAGAAGGTAGAGGAAAAAAACAGCTTGAAATTTTATATAGAATTATTAGTATAAAGTATAAAATTATTAATTGAAGAAGGCAAGGTTGATGGAAAAACATACATAGTTCATGAAAAGAAAGGTAATTCCATTACATTTCAGAGTTTTATCTGGTTTGACTTTGACAAGAAAGAAAATCAATACACTTTCAGAGTTTCATTCTATGATTTCTACTTTCCGTGTTAATTTTCTAGCATCTGATGTGACAGGATGTTTTGGCAATCTATTCTTATTTAGCCTGGCCTGCAAATGCAATGCAATAGACCAATAAGGTATTTTAGATATTCAGACTTTCCACTGCATTGTATAGACAAATGTAAAGGACCCTTACAGAAGCATCTGGATAAAAAAGAAGTCAAAGAAGCTTCTTAAGAGAAACATATCATTTTTCTTACATTTTAAGAAGTTGCATCTTCCTAACATTCCCTATAAAAGGCCTACGTTGTTTGTAAATGAATAGTAAATCAAACTAGCATCTGCCAATATTCTTAAACCTATATCTTAGGTGTGGGTTAGGTCGGCTGGTGAAATGCTAATCAAAATGCAGCAGCCCAAGCCACCATTAATGGACCAGTAGCTGCTACTTCACAGCTGCAGGGCAGGGGAAACGGTGGGGGAAGCCCGGGGCCGTGGCTTGGGGCAACCTGCTGGGGCTGTGGTGGCTTATTTCTTGCAGCCTCCAGTGGGACTCCTCCTTTAGGTTAAGAAGAAAATACTAAAGGGTTTCATTCTTTCTCCTTTTTTCTTTGGCCCCTTTCAAACATTTGGGTTAGACTTCACATAAGAACAGCTATATTTCTAGAACAGCAGGGAAGCTTCACAATAGCAAAACCAATTTCTTTCTATCAAGTCTGAAAAAAATTTACAACTGAAAGTTCCCTGGAAAAAAAAAAATAGGTGCCTGAAAACCAACTTGCAACAGTGTCGTTTATTTTTCCACATGAAACTCTTGCAGTTCAATAGACCTAGGAATTGATTTTGAATATTTTATTTAGAACAGAGTTTTCCCTTGACACTGTTCTTCCCTTTTCAGGGACGGACTTATCTACTCATGGTTAAGCAGTTCAATGAAAAAGGCAGAACCAGAAAAAGGAGGTAAAAGCTGACCCACTGAACTCCACTGCTTCCAACAGAACGCAGGTTTCATCCTGCGTATTGAACTTTGAAAACATTGGAGCAAATTTTCGAAACCAAATGCTTAAGCTACGTGTGTGAGATACACCAAATCCTTGGATTAACAGTCATATGCATATTCTCACGGCTACTGATTCTCTGCATGTACTTGCTACCTATGTGACACACCGTGCAGCTACCATCCCTCTCTAAACAGCACACAAAGCCTGATTACTTGAAATATTTCAGTGAACACAGCTCCTACGGAATCACACACGCCTTGCTCTAAACATTGTTTAATCCATTATCTCAGCAGCAGCCCTGTCCTTCATTGTTTCCCTCCTCTTAAGAGGTATTAATGAAGAATAAACAGTCCATTCTCACCATTTATTTAATCTTCATGAAGTAGTGTGTGCAAGAAGAAATAGCACTAAGCAGTAAAAACTTTTCAAAAGCTTCCAAACTGCTTTGCAAGACCTTTCTTCCTGGACCATTTTAGAAAAGCCTGCCTGTTTTTCCCCCTTGAAGACATTCTTTCATTAGTCTGGACACCACTCCTGCAAGTGTTTTAACCAGTATGTATTTTGAATGGGTATCAACATCATTGATTCATGATATTCTCCAGGTGCAGAATACAGACCAATATCTGCACTAAACGACAACAAAATGGCAGTATAAACAGCTTCATACAACCCAATAGTTTTTGGAGGCCAACAAATTTTCCTGGACTAGGGAAGGGAAAAGGGATTACAGAAATTTGATTATTAGCATCTTTTTCTGCGTAGAAAAAACTACCCTTTTAAAATCAGACGGGAAATTGCTAGTCATCTCTGCACATCTAAACCAAGCTTTGAACACGGTTCTTTACCAGCTAGTTTAGGCTAAATCACTTCCAGGATACAGCAAGCTCTTGTGCCCATGCTTATCCTGAAGAACACAAGCAGCCCTCATTTTGTTAAGTTATGCTACTTTTTGTACCTTGCGCCATACATATCGACAATTTGTATGCTACAGCTTCTCTGAAAGAAGCTATTTTTTCCAAAAAGTTTATGTACAGTGCCAATCCATGAGTCTCTTATCACAACAAGACAGACAAAATTTTAATATATGACAGATTTTAAAGTTGTTTGGGTCTTCTCATTATATTTTCTTCACTGAATCAGGTGGGACAGACCTTTTTAAACTAAGAGATAAGAGTGAAAGCTGGGTAATGTGAAAGAATTAGGAGCAATATATTATATTTTGCTAATGCTATATTCTCCTTTAGAGATACTATATTCTTGAAGTAAAATGATAAACTGAAATCACTGATTTCCCATAATACAATCACTTCTAATCAGTCATTTCCAATATTTCTGTAACAGTCAAAAAACCTAATTTGCCAACTTAAACCGTAATCATAGTGATAACCTGCACACTACATTTGAACATAGTTTTGTTGCAATAATACAATCACAAGAAAAACAGCATTGAGCAGCATTGAGCATACTGTTACTGTATACGTGAAACAAAAAAGCAGCTTTTCTAGAAAGCTGAAGGCTTCGTTAAGGCAATATACTCCACGGCAACTTGTGCCAGCGGGGGCCTCATTTCAATCAGAGCTATAAGGTTTGCCGTTGCGGTTAGCCTGACGAGCGAAGGCCAACTTCTGCAGGTGTGGGGCAGGTGCCAGGCCAGGTCTGCCGTTAATGCCCAACCTTTTCAGCTGGGCAGACATTGCATCCAGGAGCTGGGAAAGGCAACATTGCTAAGTAGATCTGGTGCTTCCCTACGTACTGGACTTCCTCTGTGCGCGCACAGGAATGGTCCTGTGCATTCCTGAGCTGTCCCTGCGGACAGGAGGCAGCTGCCAGCAGGGCAATTCATGCCGCCACCACCGGCGCTGCCTTCCACCCTCCCGAAGGGATAAAATGGGCAACAGGCCAGAGCCACCGCTGCATGGTTGCAGCTTCTGCTTGGCTTCACCCTTTCCTCTCAGCTGTAATTATAAGACTGTCACAAATGATGGGCTGAAATCTTATCAGAAGTCAAGACACACTATTCACTGCTTCCAYGTTACCCCTTAGGCCGCTGACACTCTGCAAACCAAAACAAGCAAAAAGCACTGATTTATCACAAAAAAGACTCAAGTCATACCAATATTGTCTGCTTCTCCTTTATTGCTCTCTAAGCTGTTATAAACTGATCATTTAATAATTTGTTTTAATACTTTTCTAGGTATTGATGCTAGCCTTACTGGATTACAATGCATGGATTCATTGGTCATCACCTCCATCCTTTTTTCACTCCCATGTATTTGCTTTTTCACTAGCCTTTTGGGAGCCCTCCTGTTTGTTGTCTGTTCTCAGAGATACCAGCTAAGGAGTCAGGTACCGCTCCAGAGAGTTTCTTCAGCATTCGGGGTGAACACCACCAACTTCTCACCAACATTAGCACCTCCGAGTTACCCAAATATTCTTAAATCTGTTCTATTTGTGCCTGCACTTATTTCCTCATTAAAATTGTGTTAATTACCTGGCTACTATTAACCTTTCATGAAGGCCTCAGCTTTTTCTGCATAATGCTTTATTTGCTTGCCCTCCCTATCATGTAAAGGACTTAACTTTTTTTTTTCCTCTTCCTCCTGACATATTTCCCTAAACCAGACACTGTGAGTAAGCCATTGTTTAACAGGCTGTGTTAGGGAGAGACTGTAGTTTCCAATGACTGCAAGTTCCATTTTTAAAGGATTGGGCATTTTAGTTGTCAGAGTAGTGTTGTAATCCGGGATAACAATTCTAATCTAACATAGGTAGGTCTCTACTGCTATATAGAAAAAACTCAGCACAAGGGTGCATTACAGATTTAAAACTAAATTAATTCTTCCATGTTCTCCCCAAAGTACTGAAACTTCAAGTACAGCATACTCTAATGTTTAGTAACTCTAAATTAGAGTAACTCTAATGTTACTCTAACATTTGAAGACTGGCATTTTCAGCCTTTATTAGAATGTAAAATAAAATCACATTTAAGCAGTGTTTGCAACATACCCTGTATAGGATTTACAGATACACTTCTTCTTCTTCTTTTTTTTTTTTTTAAGGAACGTTTGCATAATACTTTCAGAGGGAGACTTGGAACGAAAAACTGTAGTCAGTTATGCCCATGTACTGGTTCATGCACTTCTAGGCACTTCTGGGACATGACCATACCATTAGCTCTTGGTGCATCTCGACAGATGGTGCCAGCGCTGCCTGGAAAGTGTGCTCTGAGGCCTGGGCTTCAGCATGCCCATCTACCACAGCTTGATGCCCGAGATGCCCTTGCTGCTACGAGACCTCTGAAAAGAGCCGTGATGCACAATGATGCACATGACGACAGAGGAAGTCTTTGACAGAGATCTCTACATCCTTCATGAGGTTGTTAGCAGGTAAGCAGGTATTCAGCAATGTTGCACAACACTTTGTATCTCAAAGAGAGAAGATCAAGCACTTCTTTCTTATATAAAACATCTTCCTCACTTTGTCCAGACATGTGAGATTATTTGAGCATCTTACAATAACAGGAAGAAATAAATGTTCTACCACTGTATCCTCAAAGCAGAATTATTGTTCAATTTTGGAACTCATGGTAAGGCTTGTTAAAACAACAAAAAGCATACTTGCCCTGTCAGGGAGTAAATTTGTGTTTCTGTAATTTTATGGTACTGTGTCTCTAAGAAATTGGGGTCTCCCTATGCACAYGGAGAAAGCGAGACCAAGGAGAAGGAACATGTTACAACAAACAGGCCCAGTGAATTCGAACCCTGCTTCCAGGCTTCACAGGGCACTTGTACGCCTGGACAGAAAACGTGTGCAAAGGCTAATCGTATCTCCATATCTCAAGGAAGTCTTTCAACACACAGAGCAACCACCAACAAAAGCACTGCTCTATCAATGGTATATAACACTGGCCTCTTATCACAGACTATTCTTTATAGCAAACAGATCTTGCTGGTTAGGCATGTCAGGCAAAAGAAACCAAAGAGGAGGGAGAGATTTTTCATGATCTTACATTACAGAAGGAAAGAGTATAATCTCAGGGATGGGTTCAGGAATGAGAACCAGCCTATGAAATTTATCACATACTACTGCCGCTGCATCCTACAATTAATTTTCTTGATGTTTGAAAAGCAAATACCCTTAGTGAGCTCTAAGATTTTAGTGTTGCCAACTGCTGAAGTCCTCTACTCAGCAAACTCAGTGTAGTTCACAAGTGTCTAACTGCTGCTTCTAGGCTGAGATTTTGTGAGCCTGATTTACTAAGACTGGACCAAAACTGAATAACAATTCTTTTTTGAAGATTTAAGAAAGTATGTTTAGTTTTTATTGTCATCAACAGGTCACCCATTCAGATTGCTTCCTTACGTATTTATGATATTTTCATATGCATAAATTTTCATAAGTATCTAGTTAACAATGCTTTTATCTTGCAAAAAATCATTAAGTTTTAGCATATGACAATTACCTAAAGACCTTCAGTAAGGTCAAACCTTCTAAGCTTTGGCTTCAAAAGGAAGACATAGTATAGTATAAGTTTAAATGATTTGTTACATCCTTGAGAAAAAAAAAATAATTTTTTGAGGTTCACTATTAATGCTGACAAAGTTTATCTGGTTTTTCATTCATAGATTTTTTTTCCTTCTTTCCTCAATAGTATCTGAGTCTCTTTTGCAGTCTCTTCCCCCCCCCCCCCACTTATTCTAGAATAAACCTGCTGGAAATGGCAAATTTGGGAATTCAGTCAGGAAACTAGTGTTTTTAATGAAACAACACTAATGTTTTTTAAACACTGAATATGCAGACAAACTTGAACTGTTGCAAGCAMACAGGTTACAGAATTTTGTGGAGGAATGTGTCTTGTCCTGAAAATAAAGGGAAGAGGTTATGGCTGACAAAATATTAATGATCACGGCTAAACACAGCCTTGCCCTTTGGCACAAGTAATTTATATTACATTTTCAAGGATCCACAAAGTGTTGTACACAATGCATAATACATTCTCAAGGATATTCAAGGCTCTRCTCTGCTCTGTATCCCTGTCTCCCTGCAGTCCCTTGCTTTTTCCATTTTCCTGCTGGAGCTCTGCACATCAATAATTCTATATCTTACTACTCATGGTTTATATTTTTCTCCCCTACAGACCTCCTTATTTTGGGAATGACTGTGCATCATTTAATCTCAGCTACTACTCTAATCCTGTTTAGGGTCAATTAAAAAATTAGGTAGACAAAACTTAAACAATAAATGCCTCATTGAAAATATGTTGCAGCCTTAGGTTACACCTACATAAATGTCTACTCTTTCCCCAGTCAAAGACGTGGTTTCCCTGTATCAAAGATGTGGTTCAGGTTGATGGAAGCTGGGATATATCTACAAACTAATTCCCATACTTGAAGATGTTTAACCCTTGCAAGAGGAAGCAATGGACATACCTGCAATATGACTTGAGGGATGTGGCAGGACTACACAGCCATGTGGCCGTATCACAAGATACTGGAAAGCACACAATATATAAGCTGGCACTAATGAGGCTTTAAACCCACTTTAGCCATCTTCCTTCCTCTGGTAAACCCATGCTAGAAGAGGAGCTGATTCAGTGCTAGGTTGAGTAACACTATATACCACACTGAAGCCAGTAACACCAACAACAACCCTAGAT
Source organism: Apteryx rowi (assembly GCF_003343035.1). Taxonomy (NCBI): domain Eukaryota; kingdom Metazoa; phylum Chordata; class Aves; order Apterygiformes; family Apterygidae; genus Apteryx; species Apteryx rowi. The sequence goes on from NW_020447875.1 coordinate 1,367,924, forward strand.
TTTTCTGTTTTCCTAGGGAAAAAATACCACGCAAACAAAAGCAACAAGCAGAGAATCATCAGAAGGACATTGCAAAGATGTTTCTCTAGTAATTTCAAGAAAACAGAAGCTTGAATATAAGCAGTTCTCTCAGACACCATTTTTCCAGTAAAAAATGTTTAAGTATTCAGAGCTGACAGACAACCTCAGACATATTCTACTGCTGCTCTAAAAGGTTAGAAAAACTGTATATCTCTATTCAAAGACAGCAGAAAGATGGGGGAGGATATAAAGACTGAAGAGCAGCTGAGTTATACAACAGCCTTTAAACAGTGGACATCTGATGTAGGTCTGAAATAGAGTTTAGGTCAAAAGTGGGACATGGTGATGACATGCAGTTATACGTGCAGACAACAACTGCACAATTTGGAAAAATATGTCAGTTAGTTAAAGGACAAAACTCGGTCAAAGCAGCCTAATGTTAAAGAGCCAGAACTGACATGCCAGAGTGTAAAAAAACTATGCAACACCTGTCTAGCTGTGTTTAATAATCTTTCATATTTATAAGCAATAAATTCACTCCAAAACAAATGTTATCAAAAAACGTTGCTGGCCATTATACATTCTTGTTCTTGCCTAAAGCTAAGCAACATGCTACCACAAGCCCCTTAGGAGCTTCAGATCATGTATTTCAAATTAATTACTTCMTTTCTGTATATTTTTATTTCTGGATAGGATCCTTTAAAACCATTGTGTCCATTCCTTTAGGAAAAAAGCTTGGTATCCAAACAACATATTGCTATCCTACATTTACTCCAGTATCTCTAGATTTTACCCCTACTGCTGCATTTAGCCAATTAAAGCACTTTCTGAAATCCCATATCCTTGATAAGCCTTTCTGCAGCAGCATAAATGCAAAATTTGCCTACAGGGCAAATTTGCCATCAACAACAATCAGAGTAGGATTAAGACCTAACTGTGCATTGTTGTAGCACAAAATCTGTGGAGATAGCTAATTACAGTATTAAATGTGCTCCTTCATTTCTCCAAAAGTAAAAACCAAAAGCAAAAACCAAAAGCTGTCTTTCTTTAACAGCATCATTCTTCTAACATGGAACTCTTGATGCATTAAAAAAAATAATAATAATAATGGGAGGGAGAAATGGAAAAGAAATCAGTCATGTAGTTCAGATACCTCTTAGCTTTTATCAAAGGGCAAAAAACTCCTCATCACAGACCTCACAAATAGCCCCAGTAAGACCTGAGCCTACTGTGCAGATTGTTTTGCAGTGCTGAGATACAATAATAGAACACAAGTTATCAAAATTAAGTAAAATAGCTGAAGAATTGCCCAAAGGCAAAAACTCTCCTTCTTGTTAAAATACAAATTTCTGTGCCAGTGACAGCTAGTCTTTGTCAGGGACATGATTATCTGAGAGACTGACTTGCAAGTGCCATGTTATTCTTTCATTTGTATCCTTAGGGGAAGTCAAGTTACACCAACTTTTAAAGAAATGGAATACCTGCCCTTCTGACAGGTAAAACCAAGGTGTTTAAATATCACTAAAAATACATGCATTGCACTGCCAGTGAAAATCACTAGCTTCTGACACAGCCCATCTGCTAATCTTACAGCAGGGTAGGCCTGGTTATAGGCAGAGAAATCAAATGTTGCTGCAGAAATACTCAGATAGCCTGGCCATATGGTGAAACTCTATGGAGAGAAGGAGGGAAGGAAACTCTGAAAAGGTCACCCTGACTCAGACGACCCACACTTGATTGATTTGGGTCATGAAACAGCTCTTAGTTTTGGTCACTGGCTCGCTCTCAAGGGGTAAGTGCGCAGGGCAAGTATCACAAAGTCACACCCAGCAACACTTCAGCTTGCAGCAGTTCCAAACAACATTCTTGTTACTCATTACAAATTCTTCTCCTTTTCTCAAAAAGGAAAAAGAAAACGGACAAATGGAATTAGAATATTCTTAGTGCATTTATTAGCACATAAGTTAGCAGCAGGAAAACTGAAGTATGTTTTCAAATCTCTCTTTTGTCAGCCACGTGAGAGAAGGGTGAACAGTATTCTTTCTATCAAGTCAGACATTGCTCCTTTGTTAAACTGGTCCCAGACCGTATTTCCTCTGCTTGGGAATCTGTTATTAATTCACTGAGTTTCATGAGGTTCCACTACATTGTTCACTGCTCATGAGTTCAAATGAATCCTTTCACTTCACTGACGTATAGTCAAGAGCAGAAAACACAATAGCTAATTCCAAACCCTGCAAGGAATCAAATTCTTTCTTCACTGTAGCATGGAAATTAAAACATCTCACCAACACAGAAGGATTAGAGGCAGCACTTTAAAATCTAGGTGCCAGAGAATGTCTTATCCTGCATCTAGCAGAAAGCAATGAACCTTACATTGCACCATCAACTGCAACTTGGAACAAAAAGGCTAGTGTGGACCACAAGAGGGAAAGAAAACAGGCCAGTACTTTTTATGGAAATATAAAAATGGGCAACTTGTCCAAAGTGCGTATTTTGTACTTACTTCATTTATGCTCTAAAATACTGACTTATTCCCCCACAAAGATAAACTAGAGCAAGTTTTCCATCATGCTGTTTAGTGATAGGGTAGTATCTTCCAATTGCCTCCATTTCTAGGAACCTATTTGGTTTCCTGGAGACTGGCAATTACCACAGCCTACTGTCTCCTAGTGAATGGACTTGAATTTACAATTAAAAATGTCCCTTTTTACATCTGATAACAGCTTGTGAATAATTCCTCAACTTCTGGTAATTTCCTTAATCTACAGTAACAAAGGTTTGTAAAAGAAGAAGTATTCTGCATACAAGAGCTTGCTTTGAATGCAGTTTATAATCAACTGAATTATTTCTATTGCAGGTAAAACATAATTATAGTCACGTACTATCCTCTTCTCTCACTTTTGTTTGCTTTTCGCCAGGGTATGAAATGGAAAAGGAGAAGTTTACTGCCAAACCCAGGCTGCCCTCAAGACCAGACAGCAAGCCTGCAACTGCAGGGCAGGGCAGAGCCACGCCAGCGTGTCCCCTGATGAGCACGGGTTCTCCAAGGCCGGACCACCCCAGCAGTGCTTGGGCAGGGTGTCTGCTTGGGGGCAAAGCACACCATGCCCACAGTGGCTCCCGAGATTACTTATGCAGAGTTGACTAGATCTAGCCAACGCACTTTTGACTACGAAGAAACCAGGCAAACAAGAAGACATCTTTTAAGAAAACCTATTAGGTATTCAGATAATATTCATTATTAAGCTACCAAACGCTTTAATAAACAATAGATGGCAAGAAGAAAAAATGCACAGCACCTGGATTACTATTTGCAAGATACCAGACTGAGGAAGATATTGTACCTAGCCTTAGAGAAAACAAAAATCTGAAGAGAGGAAATTTCAACCATTCAGATCTGCAGAACAGATGTATTTGCTGCTTGTTCAAAGACAGCATCATGAAAATAAATGAACAGAGTAACTGGCATTTGATAATACTGTTAGTACTATTCAGGACCTTAATAAGCTCTGAGCTTGTACTTCAGCGTATGATTTTACCACACATATGGCACGTTTTATATGGACCTACCCATAACTATAGCTACAGAAATTATCCTAAAATAGTAATGGTATGGCTTAACATATCTACTACTTGAATGTACACATTCACTGCAGTAACATACATAGCAAAAGTTATTCCCTGTTACGGGCAACTTCTAGACTCGCTTGTTTTTTAGGAAATGGCATCATTTCTATGAGGACGACTTTGTCATTCTTTTTTCTTTCTTTTTTCTTTAAAAAAAAAAAAGTAAACTGTGTTTGGAAAGAAAGATGTCAACAGCCTCTGATTCTCTAATTTCCAATGTCTCAGCAAATGTGTTTAGTTGCCTTCTGAAGCTAACAAACTCTTGCCAACCTTCTAGGCAACATAACTTTTTTTTTTTTTTTTTTTTTAAGTATTAAAAGTTTTTTTTAAGTATTTAAAAAAAAAAAAAAACCAAACCAAACTTCCCATTTTGCATGTCACACAACTAATCCATCTCAATTCCATCTGTATACCCCTTCTCCCATCAAAAGCCTCTGCAACTTTGTAAGGACACCACATGTTCCTAAAGGAGTAAATCAGCATTCGGCACATTTTCTAAGGTTATCAGAAGGGTCCAAAGACAGTCTCATTAACCAGATCAACAGTCAACCTCTGTTTTCCCCAAGTTTGTTCCATTACTCTCCTCAACTAGAGCTTGAAGCTCTGAAATTATTCCCTTAAGTTTCAATTCTACTCCTATCAACTGTAATGGCGGAAAGTCAGGGTTTCGTAGTTTGTCCATCAGAGTGGACTGAATTTGCAAAGAGTGAACAGTAATTATCCACAAACAAAGATTACTGGCTGCTTAGTTCATAACAATGCAGTTTGTCCAGTAATGAAAAACACTGTCTGTGATAAATGAAAGCCCCTTGTCTCTACTAAAGTAAAAGAAAGAAGGAGGTTACTAATAAGAGATGTCTGGTTTTGTAATTGCATTACTCCATGATCAGAAAGATCCACCCATTAGTCTGAGACACGAGCACTGCCTAGCAGATCACATTTGAAAAGGAGAGAAGCTCATCTGATAAGCAAACTTCATCAGTTCCCAGTGCAGAGAAGAGGAGAGTAAAAGGATTGTGCGGTGCAACAGTTATAAACCCTGGGGAGCTAGAAAGCACAGGACTGTGACAGATAACTGTATGTTTATGCAATGCTTGGACCTCATGGACTTCATTTCTTTATGAGAAGGGCTGTAGTTGCCATGAGTGATGACAAGTGGTAGCTCTTTACTCCTGGAACTACAGCCAGACACACAGGAATGATTAGTACCAGAAATGTGTCTCATCTAATTCCGATGGGCAAACAGGGATAGGAAAACTTGCAATATATGATACACCTTAAAGATGTACGGTGCCTTGAATGAAGGATCTTTTTAAAGGTTGAAACCATGAAAACACAAAAAATAGCAATAAAATAAAATAATGAAGCCTTATATTAATAATCCCCAAAATATAACTTCTTGGTATTACTGAATTCTTACTGTTACAGTGATCTTTTTGTAAGCACAATCACTTCAGTTACAGAAACATCATAAATATAGATGTTTACAATACAGTTATTCATAACAGGCTTTCAGGCTTTTAGTTGTAGTCATTTTTTTTCTTTTCAGCATTTGTAAGGTTTTGCTTTTGGTTTGGTCTGTTTTTTTTGTAATTTATCTCACTTCATTTCCTAAGGACTATTATGAACGAACACACAAAGTTATTTGCATTCTCCACAGTACTAGAAATGGACAATACACTGCAGTAATTTGAAATCATTTCCATTTACTCAAATGCTACTGCAATGCTAAAGAGCACAATAATCCAACTTGCTGTTCTGGTTTCATTTCAAAACCTTATACACAGGAGTTTAAAACAAAACAAAACAAAACAAAACCACTGCCTAGCTATTTCCAGTAATGTTCATACAATAAAGTACAATAAAGTGAGTATGTCATACCCCCTATAGTGACTGTAAGAGCAATAATGTTACTGTAGCCACGATAGTCTAAGAATATACGGCAAGCTTTGCAGGAAGAGCTACTATCTTATTAGGTGTACTGATATTTTGGGAAAATAGGACAAGCTTTCTGTTCTTTCTTCATATCAGTAAAACACGATTTGAGCGTATGATGGAAATGCCTGCGGTTTCCTAGTAAAGACTGATAAGCTGTTTTGCTGAGTACTGGAAAGAATTCAGCATATGGCAATGTTTTTGATTGGCTGTCCTACTGATTTTTAAAGTCTTTACTTTTCTAGTCTATTTTAGTCATGGAATGAACCAACTTTTAACCTTCTCATTGAGTTAAAGGGATTGAAGAGGTTATACAATAGGAAAGAATATGGCCCAAAGCATGTAAGATGACAGCTATCAGCATAATATATTCTGACAGATCAGTTAAAACCTTCATRAGCATCAATGGAATTTCCTCAAAGTTAGCTGGGCTCTTTTGAGATAAATTTTCTCCCCAGTCTAATCTAAAGGAAGTTTCACTGAGGGAATTAGTTCTCTTCAAAGAGGAAGAGTAGAAAGTGAACAATGTCAGTTCAAGGGAGTTTACATTTGGAAAAAAATAAACACACAGCAAGAAGGGGAGCAAAACTCCAAAGTGGAACTTGAAGAGGTGAAAGGATGTTTTAAGTGCATGAATACAGAGTTGAGGGTCAAGGTGGTCATGGTAAACTGTAAACCCCATCTTGCAATCTAATGATCATCTTAATCACTTACTTTATCAATCAAATGTTGTAGAAGGCTAGCAAAAAAACCAAAACAATCCCCCCCCCCACACACACAGTCATTTTAAAGCTAAAGACTTCAAAAACTGTGAGTTAATATGGTTCCCCYTCTGTATGTATCCAGCTAAGGTAGTCAGAAAGATGTACTATTGAAGAGTAAGACCATGAGCCGAGACATGAAGTATTAAAACTCCTCTAGCTGCTTTTCCCCCCACATTATTTACATTACTTCTTGTTAAAACACAGAACTTCATGTGATTCGTCCTTATCAGTGGACTCATCAGATGTCTCATTAGCACAAACAGCTTTGCTCTACCTTGGCTTTATCTCTCCATTTGTTGAACAGTCTGCGATGCTAACACAAGTGCTGAAAACCTTTCCTCAGCCATCAAACTTCTTGTCTGCCTCAAGATACAATTTTCTTCTTTCTGTGTGAGTCTGTACAAAAACAGTGAGTGAAACTCTTTTGATCAAATGTTGGCATTTACTTCTGAGATAATCTTCTAAATTCCCTTTGTAGGTAACAGAGAGAAATGGGCAATTCTAGGGCATGATTCATCTCATTCTAAAGACATTTGACAGGTGTCTGGTGAAACACGCTCTGAAAGTACTTTATTTCTTCTCTGACCACCAAGGAAGCTTACATAGGCAGCTATAATAGTAACTGTCTGTGGTTAGGAGAAATTACTCCCACCCTGTCTACGTATTGCAGCCCATATAGCAGTGACTTGGTGAAAGCAGATCACGGCAGTCTCTTCTAGACACTCTCAGTAGCAGCAGAAACCTCGCCATGATTCCCCTCCTCTTCATCAGAGAACAGTATTTGGTACTCTCCTGATACAGCCTGCACAACTTCCTGTGTTTCTCCATCYCCTGCCTCCCCTGAATCCCATCCTGACCAGCACAGACCAACGTGAGCCACGAAACCAGACTGAGAAAGCAGCTACCTTGTGCAGGAGGATATGCAGCAGGGAATCGCCTCATAGCAAAATGGCATTCAAAGTAGAAGTAGAACGAACGCAGGGAGAGCAGCCCTTTGAAGGAAAAAGAGAAGCCATCCTGGATGGGGAAACAGAGAGGGATACGTATCTGGAGATGAGACAGACAAAGAGTGACACCCTGAGGGAAGCATGTAGCAGTGAGGAGAAAGAAGAATGGGGATATGGTTGTGAGAGGAGCAGGTGGTGGGGGCAAACAGAAAAGGTGTAGATAGACTTGTGGTTTCAGAGTATGAGGAAACAGAACATGCGATGATCAAGTATGGAGGAAAGCAGAGAGGGAAAGAAAATTGCAAAGTATGATAGAAACAATTGTGTTGGTTTTCAAGTTCAGAAAAGGAAGAAGAATAAAGGAAAGAATAAAATGAAGAATGGGTAATAGTTTAAGCCAAAAAGGGAAGGAAGGGAGAAAGGAAGAAACAACTTTCTGTTCTGCTTGCTTGCTTTTTTCCAATTTAACTCAATCATTAATATCCTAGAGAAGATGCAAAACTGGCAATACAGAATCTATTGTTATGCCAATTTTTAAAAGTTCTCTGCAGCAGCAAAAATGGTGTTAAAACAGTGCTATAGACTTGTTACACTGTAACGCCCTTTCAACCTTTCCACATATAGCAACTGGAAAACAAATTTCCATACAAACTGTTCCCTGTGGCACCTGCATCAAGTTTGAGTATCATACCCCAGGCCTAGCTGTGAGCATAACTCTTAGCATCTTGACCAAAACATGGTCTAAACGGCATTGTGTCAATTGTACAAACCATTTCTATGCCTCTGTTGTGCAGCCTAGCAGTCTGAGGTCTGGCAGATGCTACTGTGGCTAATTTAAAGCAGACACATTTCTTTAAACCAGATACACCTGAACAAGCCTGAAAATCATCCTTAAAAAAGGCCACCTGCTCTTCACATAAAAGTAAACACATCCTGTAAGCTGTAAAACCCAACTGCTACAGATTAAGAAGTAGCATTATCAATCTATCTTTGACAGATTGCCTCTACTCTTCCCCCTCAAACCCACTCTCTCTTGTACAAGTACAGCAATTCTCTTGTGCTCTCAAATACAAATGTAAAGTAGAAAGAAATGATTTTAATTTGATCTTCTGCTACTAACAATAGACTTTGTAAGCAAACGTTGCCCTCGTGCACTGTCTTTACCCACCTATTGGCATTTTGTAAATGTCAGCTTTTTATGTCAACTTCAGTATTTAGTTTCAAGGGCACTTATAGCATATCACTTAACATTTAAATAGAAAGGTAACTGCTTTTACAAGTGCTGTTGTTATTCTTGCTCAACTACAGCTTTCCTGCCACAGTAATGAAAGACAAAATTTTGCACTACCAGTTCTTCATTCCTGACATGACTGGAACACTAGAGAATCAAGTGATTCTGGATGAACCTCGGTGGCACCAGACAGAGAATCTAGAGGCAAAGACTGGAATAAAACTGTGTACTATTCAAATCTTGTTACTTTTAAAAATTTAGTTCATTTTTATAGTAGAAGACTAAGTATAAAGTGTCATGAATTTTGAAAAATTACACTGAAATGACACAGCAACTGGATAAACTAAGACAGCTCTCAGTTTTTACAAAGTGAACATACAAAGAATAGGGTGGTTTTACCCTAAGTAAATTCCACTGGTTTATTAAGAAGATGTTCATTCATCACTGAGCCAATGAATTAGGCAGGTATTTTGGAAGTACTTTCACCCTTCCCTAGCAGGCCCAGCTGCRGATGTCACTGCCGAAACTTAATAACCAGTAAGCCTAGTAAGGATTCTGCCCTTCCTAACAGTAAAATGTATATTGCACACAAAGTTCATCGAACTCTGCTAAAGAACGACTTATCCAGAACTCAATGACAGGTAAAGGACACTACTTTTTCTACCACTGGATTTGAAAAGCGATGTCTGTATTAGCTCAATCACTTCTTACAGCCTGTGGGATATAAACATTTGTAACAGTCTAATGGACAGTATCTGTGCTGAACAGCTAGAGCGAGCTAACAGTAATGTGAAATCAATTTTTAAAAAGAAAAGAAAGAAAAAAAAACAGGAAAGAAATTACAGAAAAGTGAACATCAAATACTTCCCCAAAAATGGGAAGGGAAGAGATTTTGAAATCACTAGATTTGAAAAACTTCCACAGTCAGACACTACCAGGACGACCACTAGCTGAATACACAACTGCAAAGCAACAGAACACCAACATTTTCTCTTTCTAGTTGTTTTACTAATGCAGCATGATGACAGATATCGTGTTTAAAGCAAGATTATCTCTATTTGTACTGTTTTACCCTGCCTTGTGTTTCCAGAAATAAAGCTAAAGTAACCTTACTCAAAAGCACTACATACCTACTATCTTCTAGTTACTTCATTAATGGATGACCTCAGGGCAATATGCTGAGTACGCAGCACTCATACTTTAAAAAAAGACAGATTGTTCATCACAGATGGGTGAACGTGGATTTAGCTTTAAGCACACAATTATAAAAACATACTTTAGTCCTCCACATTCGTTTGCACTGACTGCTTACTAGCAGTATATCTTTTAAGCTATCTGTGATTACAGCTAATTGGGAATACTCTAATTGCACTCTTGGATACCTGAAATATTCTGGACAAATCAAGCCTTATCAGCAAGCCATTTGAAGAGATTCCTGATGTTGTTTGTTCACTGTGAGTTAATCCAACATACTAATAGGCTGATAGAAAGTACAAATAACTAATCCAGAAAGTAGGATGGAAAATTGTTGCTTGTTAAACATCATGCAATAGATCTAAATAAGCATAATATTGGTTGTTAGAATAGCAAATTTCCATGTATAAAATTACAGGCTGCTAAGATTGCAACCTGTTGCACTGAAACCTTCAAAATTGCTCCACCTCTTCCTCAACCACACATTACAATTCACAGCATACTGAAAAAAGGAATCTTAAAAGATTATAATGTAATTCATGATGTGTTTTCTTGTTATACATATTAATTCTAACTACTTYCTGGGAAAATGGGAGGACCTGATTTTTTCTGACAAACCATCTACTCTTCTTTCTCAACTCGAGCTACTGTGGTAACTGCTAGAAGATGAGGCCTGCTACTTGAGCAAGGAACCATTTTCCCCAAGCTAGGTAAGGAGGAAAACATCAGAAATCTCTAAATTTTTTTCAATGCACGTATCATTCCATCAGGCAAGTAACTGAATCAGCTAGTAAATACTTTACTACCACTATTATATGCTCTCTATACTTTGCTACCTGTTAAGTCTTTGCTTACTAAATAAACACAAGATTATTTTGCCTGACATTTAATTCTCTTCTGTCACTGAATTCACAAACTTCAGTCAACTCCTCAGTCTTCTCCACTTGAACGGGGAAAGCACTGTATTTCTACCAACCTTCTCCTTTCCAGAACATTTTCTTTTAGGACAGACACTTCTTTTAGCAACTCTTCATTATTAAGCTGAAGTGTGGAAAAGGCTATAGAAAAAATGTGGTGGAAGACACACTTTTGCTGCTCATTTAATTCCTCATGGCAAACATAACACATAAAAAGTAAGAGTATGACAAGACATCAGCCTCTTAAGTAATTAATGGGCTATGAAAATTTTTATATGCAGACCTACATTTGCTTTCCAGGTAGGAAAGGAGTCTTGATGTATATCTTTCTTACATCTGTAATAGGTATCCTCTCAAAAACATTTCCCATCTTTTCAAATTTGACACCTAGCCATTTAAATGTACATTTCTGTCCTCAGTAAATCATCAGGATTCAAGAGGTTAGCTGTCAGATTGTTCTCCCGGTCATTTCTGGAACCATTTTAAAAAGAAAATAGTATTCTATGTAGCAATCAATTGTATCCATTTGTCTTACGTTTTTCTCATTACAAAACAACCCAAACAAACTGAAAAAGATATTTAACTTGAGTAACCGTAATCATAGTTTCTGAGGGTTTCTTTTATAACTGTTCTCTGATATTTGAGAGCAGAAGTGAACCAGATCATCAGAACACATTTTTTTAAATGAATGCTGTTCATTGCTAATTGGATGACTGATGAGATTCTGCAATCTTTTATCCACTGGGTTTTAAATTCTATGCATGTCTCAGGCAGACGGACAGAGTTTTTAGGGGAAAATTCGAGCAGGGACACAGACTTATGCAGGTTGACAGAACACCATGAAAATGCTGCAAGATGCAGTCCCCAGTCCCAAACCAAGTCTCTCTGCTTCAGACAGGTAACTGCAGAACAACTGGAAAAGTGCTCTGAAACGGTGGCCAATAAATTCACAAATTTAGGAGCTCTGGCATACATTTTCCAGTTTTCTCTGCACTGTGGAGACTGAAAGAGCAGAAAACTGAGAATGTAGACTTGGCTCTGCATTTCTAAATTAAATCCAAGCATGTGTTTCTGATCATTCTTCAGTCACAAGGATCCTGAGACTCCAAAAGAAATATTTTGGTTTTAATCTTCCTAAGGGGGTAACAAAAATGCCCAACCTTCCTATACGTTATTTAGAATCTAGTACTAAACAATTTTTCTTCAAAATCTACTTGACGTTCTTTCATATTTCACTGAACTTTATTTAACTTACTATTAAAATTTCTTCTCGATGCCATCAAGCATCGAGAAATAAATGGAGAGTTCACCTTTGAATTCAACGACTTGTATTAATCATAACTCTGTTTTAAACATAATAAACTAATAAATATGTTGAATCCTTATTTAGATTCCTTGCATTTCTTATGAATGACATGAGATTCTAACYGTGCAACAACTCTTGAGATGAGACTAGAGTTTTGCTGTGTTTTCAGGCAAAGATCAAACGTTTCTCTTGTTTCTATACACTCTGCAGTACTGGAAGCTTTGTGTATGTGAAAAGTAAAGAAAAAGAAATTTCTTGGCATTGGTAAAAAGTAGTCATTTATTTTCAGGATCTTTTCCTGCTCCTTTAACTAGTACTACCTAACACAGAAGAAACAGACCTATATTGTTTCCCAAGGTCCATGCCTTGCAGTAACCGTCATTCACCGAAAATACAAGCATCCTTGCAATTATATTAGGCTCAGTCATTGCAAAAACAGGTTTTTGCATCAATTTTTTGTAGCATTTCAATAGTTACTATTTACTCTCAGAATCTAAAAGATTGATTCAAAATAGTTAGGTACAAATACCATGTTAACTGCAGGCATGCCATCAAAAGGAATTTATCATCCATCTTCTTTTAAATAAAGTTTCAGCATATTTTATTCATTAGATAAATGCATCTTAGCCTGTATGTGTTTGAAGTCCTAAACATTTCTGCATGCACCTTCTGTTTTTCCAGCAACCAAGCAGGAGCAGCTGAGATAGGTCATGTTCTAGGCAAGTTTGTTTGTTTTTTTTGTTGTTGTTAAAGGCATGTTTTAGAAACTTTGTCTTATAAGAAACTCTTGTCAGCAACTAYTCTGAGCAGCTATGTCTGTAGGATAGAAGATAGGAGATCTCATAGATAGGAGAACTCAAATTTTCCATATTGCTGAATGCTATTTGGAAATATGGATTCTTATCTCAACCCGTTCCATACAAAAATCACAGGACACAAACAGCTCTATGTAAATTTGTCCATATACTTTGGGGAGATCACCCAAAGGGCTTTATATTATAGCACCAGTAGTCAAAATATTTGGACTAATTTGAATCCAGTGAAAAAGAATTATTTGGTATATTACTTGTCTCTTCATCATATGGAAGGACAGAAAAACATAGACTATTATTTTATGAATTCTCAGGACGCAAAAACCTCTATTATATAATACTTGAAATAGCAATCAGTTAAAATATCAGTATTATTCAAAAACAGAGATAAAAGAAAAGATGGAAATATAGTTCTGCCCATCAATGATGCAGCAAACGATGAAGAAACAAGAAAGAACAGCATGCTTAAAATGGGGTTATATCAGCTTGAGGGAGAGTGATGGTAAAGATTTTGCTGCAGTAGATCTAGACCACAAAGCATGAAATTTGAGCTGTTAGGTACTGCATCATTATAAAGACGCTAACTAACTTAACAGAACTAAAACGAACAAATGCTGCTTGCAGACAGGCCAAGATATTACTGTACACAAATTAACAAGACACTTCAGGTTTTGTTAAACCATATGGACTGTACAGAAGAGCTAGTCAGAAGATATAAGCTTTATTGGGTGGTCACATAGATGGAAAACAGCAGTAGGAGAAAAGTGCTGTACAGACCCACCAGTACATAAGGCTTTAGCATAAATTCTACAGTATTCTGAAGAAAAGAATAATTAAAGACATAGTGATAAATATGTAAGAAATACAGCAGATCTAATCTCTGTGGACTTCAATGAAGCATTAGAATTTATGGGAAATTATTAGTTAAGTGTGAGGGGATAAGGATTAGCAGAGGAATTACAAGGTTGGTGTTACCAACCAAACAAGATCCAGAAATAGAGAGCACTGAAAAGAGAAGCAGCAAGCTAGTGGGAAGTCATGGGGTACAATTATTCAAAGACTGTTTTTCAGTTTCTTCACCATGGATGAGAAGGAACCACCTGAGATAAATCACAGAACTGGTTCAAAATCCAAAGGGTATAAACTGACTGTGATCATATTTAGGTCAAAAATTAAGCAGATTAACCACCAGAGGAACCAGGTTTTGATCAAGCTTCTAACAGGAACAAATGGCATGAACAGCTGAACCCATTTTAAGATAGAATACGATGGACATACAAGAAGGGTTATACAATGCGACTGCAAAAAATGGCAGAGCACTGGATGGAGACACAGGAAGTCTCTGCCAGAACAAATGTTTTAGCACTTCATTTAAGAAACGGTTTATCGCTTCAGATGACAACTGCTCTACAAAAGATATGAAACAAACATAAATTAGACTGAGTCTCCTGTTTGGAACTTGGTCTTGTGCTTGACATGGGAAAGGAGTGGCAGTTTCATATTCAGCTATGGAAGTCAAAAACTTCTATCTCGAGGTTACAAGAAGGTCTGGAGAAGATGAGTCAATCCTAAATCTCCAATTACACATGCTTCCCAGGAGGGAATGTGCATAAGCGAGCCAAAATTGCTAACTCTAAGCACAGACTTATTAATCTTATTAGCTCTAAGAACAGACTCCCTGGTACCACTTACTGTTTTAAAGATGGAACATATGAATGGCTTGCAAGCGACTTATATTTAACTTGGAACAAAAGCTGCTGTATAATAACATGTTAGACGTCATTTATAACAGAAATGACTGAAGAATATAAATGTACATCTTCTGTTTTTAATACATTGCACTGCCTTATGATCTTAAAATTAAAGCTTATATAGTGATTTTAAAAGAAACTCTCAAAATTATGCTGCACAGATGGCAATATAGGTTTACTTGGTGAAAGCATCCAGAAATTCARGAGATATCATCTAAAGCTAGGAAGTTAACTGTAGATAAGATCTGGAGAAACTTAGAGCCATTTGGTACAAAAAACAGCAAACACATGGAATAAACCGCTAGAAGCCATGGCTGGAAAAAAAACCCAAGAAAACAAAAACCCTTAAGTGAGTCCAAGGTACCCTAAAGTTTATTTCCACAGAATACAACTGTAAGAACAAAACTAAGGTTAAGAATAGCACAAGTAGGACACTCATGCTGGGCTATACTCTTTCCACAATCCTAATACTCACCAAGGCAGGTATCCTGACAGCTCCACTCTGGCAGCTACAAAGCTGACATATATGTTTGCCCTTGTTGGTAAGGGAATCCTTAAATTTAAGTGGTTCTACAGCACACCTTCCGACAACTGTAAGCCATCAACGACCCTGCAGAAGTCTGTTCAGCTCCTCCAGATTTACATTAGTGTAACAGAAAAAACTCACATGGGCCAAGAACAGCATTAAATTTACTGTTAAACTGTATTATGAAATGGCAATTGCATGTCATGTCCCTTTCTCAACCTCGTTAAATTACACCTAAAGTGAGACAACATTCATGACTGGATTAAAGACAAAGAAATGACACTTAGGAAGCAACGCTCCTATGTTCCTGTTGATAACATCAAGGACTGAGTGTCACGACCAAGCTTAATACCTATTTATTAATGTTTTGTTATTTGCTGGGGTAGTTTCTCCCTTCCTCCATGTGTTCACTCACTGTAATTTCAATAATCCACATCATTCCTAATTAACTTCAGAATAGTTCTTCAGTTTTTAACACATCACRTGCACTTACATCTCTAAGAAAAAGCTGTGGCTATGCTAGACAGCTTTTGTTCAGGCAAAACGCCTTCTGGAATTTGCAGATATTTTATGTAGCACGACCAGCTGAAATGAACAATAACAATCACATATACTTGCCATAAGGTATCCCTCAGAAGAGTTATGACTTATTCCCTAAATCAGTAATGGCTAACAAGTCTCTTTGATCTCATTCTTCTATAATAGAGATATGGGCTGTTTTAATTTGCTGCTTCAATATTTTTCTCCTTTTTTTCCCCTCAACTTTTAAGCTAAACTTGAAACATCTTAAAGTTCTCTTAAAGAATATATTTTTACAAGCCTGAATTGCCCAGATTTAACAATCTACTGTCCATAGACCATATATCTTGCTCAAGAAAACAGCAAACTATAACACCTAGTAGGTAAAGTAGGTGTTACCTAGTAGGTTAAAGCAGATAAAGGATTTCAATTCAGTCAATTCCTCCTAAATATTTTCACAACACCTTCTAGCTTAAGGACCTGCTCAGAAAGACTATTGGTAAGTTACTTTTAAAAATAAAGTCCCTAGATAGCTTCTGGAAACCATCATCATGTGAGATGGCATTATAGTTCCTGACTTGCAGAAAGTAGCTTTTATGAGGCTCCTTTTTGACTGCAGGAACCTGTTTTTAAATAGATCTTCTTTCATATTGTCTCTCCCCTATTTACACTTTGTTTCTAGTAAAGTCAAGTCTAGCTCACTGCTCAGTCATTATCAGAAATCATCAATTTCAATCAGGTTTCTAAGCAAAATGATCCAACACACTTAACAAGGAGCACATTAAGTAGCAACTGAGACTGAGACAGGAGGCATCTTTCCTAAAATTTAGGGGTTTTAGCAATAATGACATTTTGTTAAATTTTTGGTTTACAAGCCTGGCCAAATGAAAAAAAGAATGATTAGATTGTATAAGCCTTTGATGTTCATTTTTAAGAGAGTTTATTTTTAGCAGAGATCCAAAAATGAGAATACGGCATCCTGAAGCCAAAGGCTTGGCTATCACTCCATTAAAATCCATGAAGTTAAGTAACTTTACCTAAGCTGGAGTTCTGATTCAAATCTCATTCTTAATATATTTAATGTTTTCCATGCAAGTTTAGTTCTCGTGGAGGACAACAGACTGAAACAGCAGAAGAACAGGCAACCAGAAGTACCAGATGATTAGCACTTTCGAACACTCCCAGAACTCAGCAGGATTTAATTAAGAAGTTACAGGTAACAGGACTGATATCACATTGTCAGTTCTCTGAGCCAACTAATTTCCCAGCTGTCTTGTAAAGCTTTAGAGTCCTTTTAAATGTGYTCTACAGAGAAGATAGACAGTATATGATTGCAAATCTGCCAGTGATTAATGATAATATAGAGACATTAGATTAATACCTGTTGTTTTTTCCAAGATGTTGAATGTTTTTTTTTCTTTTTTACACCCCGTTCTTTCCAGAAGTTCACCTCATCAATGAGCTTTTACAGATTCAAAATGTCCTTTTTTTTTTCCCCAAAAAAATCTGTGCACACTTTTTAATCATGGGTAGATCTGACAATACAACATTTTCCTGATGCCATCTTCCAACATGATGACATGAAACAAATGTATAGCATAAAGTTAATATATATTTTGGCAATCTGGCAGATTCTGCTTAACGAACACTTATGGCACAGAAAACACTGTCCTGGCCGGAATGAAGATCAAATGACCTAGTTGCAATCTACCAAGTCACCTACAGCGCATTCAGATTATGCAACCTCAAAACAGTAGTGACTAAAAAAATTAAAAAAAAAATAGAGAGAGATGAATCTGTAGAAAAAGGTGGTGGTTTCATGCAGCAGAAATCCAGAGGATACAGGCAGCCATAGGGCTGTTATGGGGCTACATGGGATCCTGTTCTGTAGTTACAAAAGCTATGGACAGTGATTGATTACTACAGGTATTTTGTAAGGACCCAAACTGCCATGGCAGCCTGCATG
>NW_020447875.1:1385497-1386783 GCF_003343035.1 Apteryx rowi
AAGAAAAGAAAAGAAAAGAAAAGAAAAGAAAAGAAAAGAAAAGAAAAGAAAAGAAAAGAAAAGAAAAGAAAAGAAAAGAAAAAGAAAAGAAAAGAAAAGAAAAGAAAACCAACAAAGCCAACAGTGTGCAAAATCCTCCAAAGAAAAAAAAACTCAAAAAACAACCCAATTTTCCAAAAAATGCAACTTTTATGAAAACAATGTCAGCAGCTAGTAACAAAAATAAGAATGGCAGGGTATGGTACTTGACACCAACAGGATGTGGTTTAACTTAACTTTCCCTCAAGGCTATTTTTATCCAGTGAGACAGTCTGAGAACGGAGATAGATGACATTTTATTGTATTTCTGATTCATCTATTATAGATGCGCACACACACACACACACACACGGAGTAATAAACAGAGACAAGTAAAAATGCCAGGGAAATAAATAAATCAGATATACTTTGGATGATAACGCAAAACAGTAACATTCCTTAGATTTTCTTTCAGAGTTATGCAGATACAAATGAGCTCGCATCAGAAATGGTTATGTCAACTTAGCAGCTGATAAGTCTCAGAAAAGAGATCAGAAGAAACAATATATCCTAAAATGAAAAGGCTGAATATTCACTGAATACATAGGTAGGTATTAATAATCAAGAGTAGAGCAACTGACACCAAATTGTTAGCGCACAAGAATAAAATAAGCATCCAGAAGAGAAGAAAATACAAGACCTTGCRAATGCAAAAAATACTTGAAAAAGAACAGAACTCTCCTAAATTGAGAGTCTCGAATTCAAATAAAGTCCCAATGAGGCACGGATATATTTTCCCCCTTGTGTTAATGAAGTAAATCCAAATTACAATGGTAACAACCAAATCTGTTTCCCCTCTTGACAAATGCCCTAGCTTGCCAAGAGATGTTTGTGTTCAGATCCCAATACACAGACATTCAGATCGCAAAGATTCTACCACGTAAGTGCTGTAAATAACTGTTTTGAGAAAGACATAAACTTGGAAGATTAAATTTCTCTGTCAATACCTTGAGATTTCCTCTCTGCATCATCTGTATATGCATCTGCATATGCAAAAGCAAAAAGGATTTAGGGTTTATTCTATAGGTATTTGAAAGATTTCACACCTTTAAGACGATTTTCCCATTTTTACTGTTGGGCAAAGGCAAGATGGGAAAAGGCTTAGACTGATGTATAAAAATATACTTCTGAAGACAAGATGCTTTTAATCTTGCAGTGCCCAGTTGTGGGAACAAGAGAGAATTCAGGGAGAAAGATAAGGGGGCACA
>NW_020447875.1:1387178-1429194 GCF_003343035.1 Apteryx rowi
CCCTCCCCCAAACAGGGACGCCTCTTTGGTAAGACTTGCGCCTCCGACAAACGTTGGACGTTACCCGGGAAAATATATTATTATTGAAAGCGCTTAACTGTTAGTTTGAGCTCATGGAAAGAAAATTTGTAGCAGCAAGTGCATTTATCAACGGCAATTCCGAACCTGTTGTTATCTGTCGCTTTAATAAAATCTTATTCTTTTTTACTTTGCGAAACTGTCTCAGGGAAAGTCCTCAAACAGGGGGGCTCTGGCAGGCAAACGTAAATTATAAAGATAAGGAAGGGCCTTCCGTCCCTCCCTTTCACGCGACACCAGTATATTGGATCTGGAAACAGTAATTGACTTTGCTGCTGCCAGATGAAACTGAACATTTGGACATTAGCAGTGTTTGCAATCAGATAAGCATTAGAGAAAGAAAGCAGACTTTATTCCAGTAAGTGCTCTGAAAATGTTCTGAGTGAAAAGGAGAGAGGCAAGCAACTCCAGAGRAGAAAGAGGAGTTCCAAAGCAATCTTACATTGCTTCAGATTGTGTAAGAAAGCCTTGCTACATTCTGTTTGTTGATGAAGAACAACGTGAAAAATTTGTCTCTAACCTCAAGCCCACTCAAGCTGACCTCAAATTTAAGATGCAAGATGGTGTGTGAAGCTAGAAGGAAGAACTGCACAGCTGAGAAACCAGTCTGGAACACTCCTCCTCACCTAGCATCCCCTCTTTCAGACTCCCTTCCCACATATCCTGTAAGTTGTAATTTCACAATGATCTTCAGGGGGGCTTGATTTTGTCCTCCCTTTACCATCACTTACTGTCCTGAGGTCTTCTCGAAGATTGTGAGATTTGTTTTCATATATTCTAACTGTAAAAGGGACAATAGTCTTGTTATTTGTATTACTATAAAGCACCTCCACTAACCATGGTTCAAAAACTTTTGAAAGCATGCTGTACATACACAGAAGGACAGTCCCTGTCTCATAGCTGAATTCACCTTCCAGCCATGAGATAGAAGAAAGTGAATAAAACCAGACAGCAGTGAGGAATTCATGAAGAAGAATAAGAAATAGCAATTTGGCCACGCAAGAAAGGAATTGAGAAAGATGTTAGAAAAAATTTTATATCATTTCATTTTAGAGATAATTTTAGGGAAGCATGACAAAAGCCACCAAGGTAACTGATTAAATGTCAAACAAGCAGGCAAAGGAGACTAACATCACAGGGCAATCAGAAGTCTGAGCTGACATCCTGCTAGCTATGATCAAGTCTGGCAACAAAGGTCCTTAAAAGTAAAAGCAAGTCAGGAAAAGGAGACTAAAAGAGGGGTAATATGATCATCATCTTGATCTGTCACTTTAACCATTGCAAAAGCATTCTGCATAGAAACGAGAAAGGCAACACTGCATTGTCAAGGTAAAAAAAAAAAGAGAACTAAAATAACAGAGTTACAAGTGATAGCTGTATGGCTGGATAGAAAACATTGCATTCTAAAGACATAATGAAGAAAATCTCTCTCACTCACTCTCACTGCTTTTTTCCTTGTTTCTCTCTCTCTCTCCCTCTCTCCACCCCCCCTCCCCCGTCTGTCGCGCTCTCTCAGTTTCTGTTTCTCTGAGAGAGAAGTTAGTTATTAAAAAAGTTATGCAGAACATAGGCTTGAGTGATGGGGAGGATGTGATGTGATCAGGAAAGGATTAATGCGTAAAAACTGGAAAAAAGACCAACAACTTCGATGTCCTGCCATCAGAAGGAAATGTCAGATACAGAGGTAGGAGGAGACACCTGGAGTAAAGAGCCAGATCTATGACTTGTCAAAAGTGAGGTGATGACTGACTTTGTTTGTAGATGAGGTTATTCAAAACTAAGGTTTAAAGAAAGGTAAAAGATAAAAGACAGTTCTTGTGGAACCTCTGTAGAAAAATGGAGAGTGGAGTAGGAGGATCCTATGGTGGACAGAGTGATTAGAGAGGTATTACCTAGTCTATTCCTTTTCATAAAACAATGGATTTCATTCATCATCTCTGGTTGCACTTTTTGGGTGAAATTTAACCCCAGTTAAATTAATGGATGAATATATCACCAATAGAATAGGAAGCATCTGTTTTTTTCACAAAATAGCAATGTTAATACTATTTTGCCTTTTGCTCCAAGACAGCATCTAACAAAACATTACCTCATAACGAAAACTAAAAGTTATAGATGACAATTATTCACAGGCTTTCCTGCTATTAAAACATCTGTAAGATACACGGAAAAGAGGGGTCTAGAGCTCCAGAGGTCAGCTTTTGTCAGCTTCCTCAAAAATTTGAAAACACCCACCTACCAAAAGAGTGGGATCTAATGATGATGTTCATCAGTTCTGTTCTTCTGCAATGTATATCAGTGTAACAGAATATATTACTATAGATCAAGCTATTAAATAAATTAATTACTAGGATGCATCTTTTCTCAATATTCTTTTGTATTCACACTCTTTGAAAACCTCGTCTTTGTTTCCAGGAGACCCTTAAAATAGCATTTTCCTGTCTGCTCTTTCAAATGCTTCTTTCTTTTCAGGTTCTGACTCTTCATCTTTCTACCCTTATGTGAACAGCCCTGCAGTTCCTGGAACTCAGATCTGTTTCCCAGCTAAATTTTCTCTCCAGCTTCTGCGCAAGTCTATGCTACAGGCAGAGAAACAAAACACCACAGAAACTTCTCTCTGCCTTCCTCGGCCATTCTGTGACTTTTTCAGATAGGCAAAAAGCAAGCAAATGATTTCTTGCTCACCAATCTCCTCCTCAGCTGTTCCTTGAAAGGAGGCTCACAGCTTCACAAGCATTGCTTCTTCTCTGAAAGCTCATCCAGATTTCCCTGGTTCACCAGAACAAAACAAAGCTCCARCCTCCAAGATTGGAGTCTGTCTTTTGTTTTTCCAAATGCAGAGCCAAACTTTAGATTAAATGATATTTTGGAAGTTGGAATTTTATTTCAAGGTATCAAAGCCAAAGGAGATCATATGGCCACTTTTCTACACTCTGTGTGTGAATGATTTAAGTTCTCTGTTACAGTCTATTAGCTTCTATATACAAAACTAATCCTTCCACCTCCAAGCTGATCATCCCAGATTCTCTGTGTGCACACATATATCTGCATGCTCAAGATAAAAAACAAAACAAACAAACAAAATCCCCCAGTAAATACTGGCCTACCTTTCTTTTTTAATACAGGGACTGTTTCACTTGTGATTCATATACAGATCAGTAGTTACATTTTTGCATCTACACAAGAAACACTGGAAGATTTGGCATGAATTATATCATRAGCATCTTTTTCAGCTACTTACAAACTGTTAAGTATTTCCAAGAAAAGGAAAACTAGTCAATTTGTACATCTGCATGTTCTGTGGCAAGTAACAATACGAAACTATTATTCTAAGAGGACAGGGGATTTTGCAAATCTTTCTCACTGAACATTACAGAGTTTCAAAAAAATAATATTTTGAAATAGTAAGCATGTACCTAAAAGAGTAATGCATTTTTAAATTAAACAATACTTACTGTTCTCAATTTGTGCTACTTTGCTCATGTTCAGCAGTCCCTTGCTCTGCATGTATTTCATCTCAGCAAGGGACTCAGCAACATTGCTTCCTGAAAGCAAGGATGACAGAATCTGACACTAGCTGTGATTCCTGTACTTGAAATGAAGTTAGCATGTATTTTCAACTTCCTTGGTATTGCTAGTCCATTTAAAGACAATTCCACTGTCAAAAATAAGGTCTCACTTCAGTATAGGGCTCAGTAACTCCTTGACATTTAATGGTCTGGATTAGACAGGAGGTCAGATTAGATCATCTAATGATACTTTGTAGCCTTAGACTGTATTAAATCTATCAATAATACAATCAAAACAAACCAGTGCAGAAGGGTTAACAAAACAAACAACTTTCCGCAATTGATTTTGCATTCGACAGCATCATGAAAATTGTTCTGCTTCTCAAAACTTAACCAAAGAAAATGAGTAATTTATTGCGGCTTATCCAAATCAATTGTTTTCTAATTTCACAAAGAAGAGATTTGTTAATAGCTACAACACACAGAAAATAAACCTGCCGTAAAACAAAACGAGCAAAATGCCTTGATCATCCAGATCTTCTAATATAAACAGAAAAGCAACTTGCAGCAGCTTCAGAGGGGGAGGATTTCTACCACAGATGGCTGGCTGCAGAGATGGATATCAAAAAATAATGTTGACTACTAATTCACTCATGGAGGAGAAATTAAGCGCAGGCTTGGTGAGTGCAGACATGTTGCTATGGGAAGTTCTTCCAAAACGTTTGAACCTGTCTGTTCCATCTAGCACATTCAGATGCAATGAAATGGGACTTCTCCAAATGCTGAACAGCAAATAAAAACATAATTTTTAAAATTGGTCTTCTCAGGTCAGAAAAGGGAAAAACACTGAGAAAAATGTTTTTTGTTCTGCTGAAGGGAAAACAGAATTTCTTATTACCAACAAAATTGCCGGTCACAAATACTTCACAGTGATAAAAAAAATCACTTGTGATTTACAATCAAAACAGATCAGCATAGAGGACTGTTTAAATGTTTCTAGGATAGCAGGAAAAAAGTGTTAATAGATGCCATTTTGCTATTTAACTTGAACAAACCATAGTAAAATTGTTCTCCAACCTACGAGGAAGTACAAGACTGGAAGTGTTTCAGGAAGTTCAGCATTTCATCCTGCCTAACTAGCTGAAACTCCTTGGTCCTCTCTTTCTCCCAGCTTCCACTGATTCATTCTGCCATAAGTAACCATGCAGCTCATGGCTGAAATTATTAAATAATTCTGTAGCAAGTCTGATCAAAAGAGAGTATAAATTCAAATAAAGTTTTCTGCCCACAAAACTTAACAAAGCCTTTCTAATTTTCTGATTCGGAATCCTTTTGCATAGCACTTCTATCTTTACTTACACTACGAAGGAAAAGAAAATAAAGTCGTCTTGTGACACCTGTTTTTTCTCAGTTTCTTCATTAGCGTCACCTGCCCCTTTCCTGGATTTCACCTAGCAACAACTGCGATTTTCCTTTTGCTCCGGCAAAAGGGACCATGCGCCGCCTCGGGCACTCCGCGAGCCAGCGTAGCACAGGGCTCCCAGCCCCGTCCCGGCGCTCGCCGCTCAGCACCCTGGACAGCGCCCCGGCCCCGGCGTCCTGCGCTGCCCTTCTCCTCTCCGCCAGCGTCGCATCAGCGGTTGCCCGGTTCGCAGATACTTTATGGATGGAGAGATGAGGTCCACCCTAATGAAACGGTGATATCAAAAGGAAATCATTTGTCTTTGTCTTTCCGTTTCTTTGCTGGTAGAGCAAACGCTTGTCAGTAACAAGATACTGGTGCCCGATGCTGTGTTGCTTCAAAGCAGCTGTTGTTGCTGCTGAATGTCGCTGCAGTACATGGTAAGAAAAAATTTCCAGGGGAAATGCTGTTTGTAAGCAGGAACTGCTCTACAAAATGATGCTGCAGACAAGCAACTATTGACCTGTGTTTTGCATAGCTGTAATTATTTACAGGCTCTATTTTTCCAAGATATGTTAAAATTTCATTACTCTCCGAAAACAATCCCCCTGGGAAAAGCATCTGGAGAGTCTAGAACACATTTGTTCCAGATCTGTTACATAAATGTATAAATTGTTACATAAATACACAATGTTGTAGAAATAACTCATAACCATCTTGCTCTTCAGCTCAAATATGATTTGCTGACATTGCCTTTTATGGAGGGGAGTCTTACTTCTCTAACACTGCCAAAACTGATTTTGCAGAACTTCAATTAAAAATATTGGAAAGAAGCCACTCAAGCATTCAATTGTCAGGAAAGACTTGTATTAATACATCTTACTCCCTCTTGTTTTATTAAAAGAAAAACGKGGGCAACCTCGACAGTTAGCTTTGGTCACATATTCAAATTTAGTAAGGTTATATGGTTTCTGAATGACAGGTATATAAATGCTGCTGTGCTTCAGATCACACATTTTCTGGACCTCCGTTGCTACTCAGCCTCCAGCCCTCCTCCATGCAGCTTTCTAAAATAACTGCTGTTCTGTCAGCAAGACGCATCTGCAGTTACTCTGGCTTTTTAATTTTCTTGCCTATTTAAAGATCTTGGATTTGAGTTCATAAATTAGTGAAATTATCTTTCTTCTTAGGGGAAAAAAATAATGCATAGAAGCAAATAGTTAAATTTCCAGTCAGCAAAATCACAAGTTGTGATGAAAAGCTCCAGCTGACATGTATTTAAAAGATTTCCATTTAAAGCTGTTTAGAAATTAAAAATAACTCMCTTCTAAAATAAAGTAATCTTTTGGTTATAGGAATATACCTTTTCACATAGCAGAGGCTTCAAATCTTCTAACAGAACTGTCTGATCAGATGACTATATTAGCAACTGCTTGAGTGGCACCTTACTCTGTATGAGCTGTACATGAGTCACGTGAGCTGCATCTACCCATCGTTAAAATCAAGTACCTACGCAGTATTATGCTGTGTTGAAAACCAGGCTTACTTCACTACCTTTTATTAATCATTACAGCATCTTATATAGTTAAATGAAACACAAAACAGTTACCTGTGGCCACTCTTCTTGAGCAGAATTATTCTATTCAACATGCAGAGGTGCTGACACTGGAGATTGTGCTTGCTTTATTGGATTCAAGGAAAGCATGGCACATTTTTACATGTTGGCTTTGCAGTGCAAGACATACCAGAAGGGAGAGCGAGTTCCTACTTCTTCATCTGAACATCAGCAGAACTGGGATATGTGGCTCTGACCYAGTAAAATTTTAAATCCATGCTTAATTTTAAACATAGGAGCAATACCATGGACTTCAATTTTCAAGTGCCTTCACAAGTTGAGGTTTCAGTTCAGGCTGAAGAATCTTCATTATTGGTCAAGCATTATCAGAAGCAGTAGGAAAAATCTCTTTTATAAAATCAGGAAACCGAAGCAGTGAGTCTACAAATTACAAAAAGAATCTTTCTCTGTCTGTATATAAACTCCGCAATGCTATTCACAGTATTGCTTTTCAGAGCAGAACCACTTCTTTTTGTTCTCTCTCTTTTCTTGCAGGTTTCTATTTTTATACTATCCTCCTATCTGCAAAGCCTTTCACTCTTAAAAAGAAGCTTATTTTGTCATTTAAATCCCCCAAATCTCCATAATTTCCTCAACTAAATAGTATTGGTTCACAGCAAACCGGTAATTTTCACAACTATGATCAATCTGAAACCTTTCTCCCTTTGTTGCAAATTTAGAGCAGATAAGAACACTTACATAAACTTCTAATAAACGAAATAGGATTTAAAGGAAGGGGAAAAAAGATCCATTTTGAAGAAAAATATTTCTGAGTCTGCTCCAAAGCTTATTTTAGGAAAAGTTCCCTACTCACCATACAACTAGTCAGAAAGAAGGAAGTAGAAGCATTTTCTGTGATGTTTTCTAGGCAACACTGGAACATTTAGAGTCTGAAAAACTCCTATATCTTTCCTACAATCCATCTCTTTCCAGGTGAAGCTCAAAACCTGTTTGAAAGTAAATCTGGATAACTTTGATGGTGTGAACATGAACTGGCTTAGGCTCTAAGTATACTCCTACTTAATCTTTTGCCATCTGTGGGTTACTCTGCTCCAAGCATTTTCAGGTCACTGTAAGGAAAGTACAAACTGAGGACACCGATGATCTAACTAAAGCTGTATTCAGTAGCATAGTCCAAAGAAAGAAATTTATTTTGAGAGTGGATGTCTGACATTTACTAACTTGCTTACTTATTTGCTGGCTGCACTTTCTGAACTTTCTGTATTGCTCCCTTTCTACGTCTAAATAAGAAAGGATTGTATATCTCCTTTTCACAGTTAAGATCAGACTCTTATTAAGTGGACAATTATAATCTTGGAGTATTTTGTAGTTTTTGCTTTAACAGATTTATTTCAAAAAAACACTCAACAGAAATTCAAGATTTTTTATAGTTTTTGTTGTTGTTCAGAGAAAAAATAATAATACTCTTAATACTCTTAATACTCTTTTAGAAGATAATTTTGATTGAGAAACCGGCTGCTCTTCATATCAACAAAACTGGACAGTCACCAGTGATTACTCTCCTGTTTCATTTATAATTTGAATGAATGAGCTCTTTTACTTCATCATCATCTATTTTATTGAAATGTCTAAAGTGCATATCTCATCTCCTTGGTGCTACACATTTTATAAAAGCATAAGAAAAACCTACATCTTATAATATCACCATCCAAATTCCTAAACGCTTTTATTGCATATCACAGCCTTCATCTCAGGTGATTTGCCTATTGGATAAACAGCATCTACTTTGTATATAGGCCATCAGTAGACTCTGTAACAGATGCTGGCTTTACATTTAATTTATTCCAGGCATGCTTGATAGCTGCATCATAGCAACTGCCACTAACTGACTACAGGTCAGGGAATGGGGAAGAAGACAAAACAACCTTTACAGCTCATAGCTGCTATTATTTACTTGCATCCTTAACAAGACTAAAGAAATTAATTTCCTGAGTAAAAGGCTGGATTTGCAAACACACATAGGTTGCCTGAAGTTACTTCAGGGTGCACCACACTAGTTTGCTAACTTGTAACTGAATCTAACCAGTAAGGTTACTCTGTATGAGAAAAAGCAAAACAAAGCAGAAGGTCACTGCCCTGGAAGCAGATTTAGAGAGTTACTCAGGTCTCAGCAATTTAACTAAAAATGAACTCTACTATTATAAACCACTAAAGGTTTATTGCTGCATCACACATAACCAGATATTACTGAAGTTTAAAGTTGATATAATTAAAGTTTCTGTGGTGCTTTGCAAAAGAAAAATTAGTTTTGAGTAATAAAAGTTCTATGGATATTGCAGTCACATTACATTATCCACAGGCCAGAAAGTCAGCTCTTAAAAGTAAGTATAAGCAGAAGCAATTTCACTATGTTGGATTCATTCTTGGTGGAATCGGAACCCCTGAAGCATGCCAAGCAAGAAATTTGTATTGAACTAGTCAACATGTTCTCCAGACTTCCTTTGCATAGAGTTTTCTGTGGAAACACTATTGCAAAGTTGCAATATAAATTGTAAAAAACAAACAAACAAACAAGAGGTCTTTAAGGTTAAGATGCTAATGACACAATGGTATTTTCATTTTAGCAACCACTGCATTAGCAACTTCAGTATGTGCTTGTGAACTTCATAGATATCATAGCACTTCCACTGCTCTGGCATTAGGATCACCTGTTTACATATTTCCTAATGTGCTTCCACATGAGTCTTTTCCTTTAAAAATTGAAGGTAACCCAGCTCTCCTTTTCTTTATTTCTTTGTTAAGAATTCTTTCATTTAGATTTTCTACAGAAATACTACTGAATAATAACTGGGATTTGTTTCCTTCCTAAAATTTAAAGCAGGAAAAAAAA
The DNA here is from genome assembly GCF_003343035.1 of Apteryx rowi. Lineage (NCBI taxonomy): Eukaryota > Metazoa > Chordata > Aves > Apterygiformes > Apterygidae > Apteryx > Apteryx rowi. The sequence continues at coordinate 1,396,634 of NW_020447875.1, forward strand.
AATCAAGAAAGGCTAGTTTATTCTGAATTACAAACAGTAAGGTTTGTTTCTATATCCAGGGGAGTGGATCGACTCAGAAAAAGTTGTATTAAAAGTTCAAGAAACTGAAATCTTAAATTTACAGTGTAGGGCAGAAACACCACCTTAAATCAAAGAAAAAACTTCTAACATGACCATCTTAAAAGGATTAAATCATATTTTGGAGGATATAACTTTTTAGGAGAGCAATCATTTTTAGTATTGAGGATTTTCCCCACCTCTGGAAATGCAAACAAGACAACGAATTATTGCCAAGCAGAGTAGTATTTTTATCAACTTCCAAATTTTTTAAAATCTTTTTATTGTTTCCCTCCCCCAATCTCTAGAAAAAAGTTAGCAATTCATAGGCAAGCTTTAATCAAAATCACAAAAGAATATTTTGAAAGCCATGGTAAATTTGCATGTAAACTCCTAAGAACAGACACCACTATGAAATGACAATTGGATAGATTGTGTCTCATTTAAAAAGTGTGAATCTTCAGAGGCCCATCTTGGCATTTACAAYATGAGATCTTCTGAAGAGCTGGGATACAGTGCCTACTTAAAAAAAGACTCCCGAAGCCTTGAAATGGACAGATCTTGAGGTCATTAAACAAACAGAAATTAAATCATTTTTAGAAAGATCAAAAGTACACACACAGGTATTGTCAGTTGTACAGGGATCAAAAAATCTAGTATTCAAAAGCAACAGACTGAAAAATTTTAGGTTACTAATTCTATGTCTACTCTGAAAGCTTAAAAGTTGTTTTTGTTTTTTCCCCCCTAAAGTACGTGATTGGTATGAAATGTAGATACTACCACTATTATATTCCTGTGTTTCATCCTGCCACGGACGAAAGAGCAAACACAAATGGTTACATGAATTATTAAGAGTTTGTGACATCTCACAGGCCCTGGAAATCCTCCCCATGAAATGACAATGCTCTTCACATATTGACTCTCCGCAATGTCTGACCTGCAGCACGGCTCATTAAATCCTGGATAAGCAATATTGCCTGCACTGCACATGGAAAACATGCCACATAGCATCTAATAAAATGCTTTAACGATCAGCTATGAACTTAGATATTTGACACAATGATATTGTACCACTAGGATAAATCTACTTCACGACATGATAGTCAAGATGGAAAAAGGTAAGAGACTGTAAGACGAAAATGCTACCTACTAGCTGGCACATTTACTTTGAGTAAATGTAACTTAGTGTATCATAGTTCTGGCTTTCAAGTAGCACAAAGCTGGACACCTTTACTGTGTTGAGTTGAAGACAGCGTTTCTGAATAAAGGATGCACTAAACACTRGTCTTTTTAAGCATGCCTTAAGGAGGCTCTGAATGAACTAGACAACGAAACCCAGCTATAGCTGGTGAGCCCTAGATGAACCCAATTTCATGTTAGGCCTTGACTCAGATTTTTCTTCTTTCCCCAAGCCATTTTGAGCTAGTGAAAGGATCTGCTACTATTCTAAATACTGCTGGGTAACACTGATTGCCTACACCTAAAAAAAACCTCCAAAGCAACCTCCCCCTGCCCCCCCAATACTGCCTAAGGAATTATTTTTTTAAAGAGACCCGAAGAAATATACTACATCTGTGCATCTTTCCATTTGGGCAAGGAATATATTTGCACCCAATATCTTGTGAAAAAGAAACATAAGGCTGTTAAGTCTGAATAGAACTAGCAGTACACTGAAAAGACACAGCACATGGAAAAGACACTGTCAATGTGTTTTGCGCAGTAGCTACATAATCGAGCTTTCTTTTTAAGGAAGCTAGTTACCTGAATCAATCTAGAAATCTCACTTGAATGAGTGTAGACATACGTGATATCTAGCATAATTACTAACAGACTGCTCAGGAATGGAGATGAATCTCCGCAGTTGTCAGAGGTGCATTCTGCCATTTGTGAATGAAAAATCCTCACAAAATCTCCATTTGTTCAGTCCTGAGGAACATTTGTAAAAAGTCTTCACTATTGTTCATCTAGACATTACAATCAAAAGCCGTTCCCACTGACTAAATCAATCCAATTAGCTAATATTTACTCTATTGCAATTTATAGTTGTACCATACGAAGCACCATATTCATAAAGGAATCAGTGTCTTTCCCACTTCAGAGAGAAGGCACGGCATGTACATGACTAAATAAAAGTCTTTTCAACATTACATTTCCACCGATAATCACAGATTTCCAACATAGCTCACTTGTGCAATTTTCGAGGATACTCTGTGACCCTTTGCTTTATCAGTAAACTACAATGAATAATAAAAACGCCATTTTAACAAAAGCAGTCAAAACCTCATAGCCTAACTTTATGAGTTTGAATAGTTCTGCGTATATAGAGGTGGTGTAGTAGGAGCAGATCAGGAATAAACAACTGAAACAGAAGTCAGGAAACCCAAGTGCTGCTCATACCTCTACCACTGACCTTGACATGATAAAGATTTTACTCCTGTTCCTCACTGTCCATTGCTGAGAAATAGGAATTGTACCTCATACTTTTTATGATAAAAACCTTGGAGAGCTAGGAATTACACAGGCTACATAACTGAATTACTACTCTATCCAATATTTCTGACATGAACACCACACAAAGAAGTGAAGCATGTGAATTCAAGGGAAAGGAGTGCAGAAGAAAAATAAATAGTAGGGCAGTTTGTCTGTAACCCATGTTTGCTCACTGCTGAATATTATGTGCTTTTGAAAAAAAAGCCTCACAAAAAACAGATTAAAAATATGCTTTATATAATCTTATGGGACAGGTTATAATAGATCACAAGCTGAATATTGAATATGCTGTTTTGGAGTCAAACCCAGAACTGGTAAGTTAGACCTAAGGCAGGCAAATCTAAAGCAGAAGAGCACTTAGGAGAGCTGCCAGAAAACACAGCTACGGACAGCAGCACAAACTATTGCAATGCAGAACAGGAATGGGAARTATAATAACAGATGAACTTGGCTAAAACAGGCACTCCTCACTGACCACAATGAAGGAAAAAATAGAACTGAAAAATATCAAAACAAGAACAATCAACACCATCCTCACCTCCAGTAAAATAGGTCAGGTTACTAAAGACGAGTGTAAAAGAAAAGCAAGAGCTTAAATGGACAACTTCAGAAAAGCCAAGGTGACTAGGGAGAGTCACATCAAAGGCAAGAGGTAGCTAGGAGGCAGACCAAGGGCAGTGCTGGTCTGCTAGTCAGTACGGAGGGAAAGGAACCATCATAAAATCTTTACAAGGCACCAGTTTAATGCCTTGCTTCTACTAAAAGCTCAGCTGTGAACAAGTAAACAGAAGAATCACTATTCGTCACAGATTAAGATCTTACATGAGACTGGGGAGACAATACATCAAAAAGTACCTACCTAAATTACATGTTTTCAAATTAGCTGCCCATCATGAATTTTATCTTAGACTATCAAAAGAATGATCAGAAACAATTTCAAAGTCATAACTGTAATATTTGAGAATCCAGGGGAAATAAGTAAGGCAGTAGAAGACCAGAAGAAACTGTTACTCTCTTAAAGAGAAAAAAAATACAAGAGGAAAACGGAGTCCAGACAGCTTCACAGCCTGGAAAAATACCAGAACAAAAAGATCAGTCAAACTATTTGTAAGCACTAGAGAATGAGGAGGAGATGACTGGCAGCCAGCTTGAATTTGTCAAGAACAAATCATGTCAAACCAAAAGCTTTCTTCTATGCTGTAAACGGCCTCATTATTGGGCAGAAGCAGCAGATTTCACACACTTTCACTTCAGTGAAGCTTATGACATGGTCTCAAATGACATTCTCAGAAATAACGTAGGGAAACAATCTAGGAGAAATGCTATAGGGTCAGTGCAATGCTGAATACATGTACTGAAAGAATAGTTATCAATGGTTTGATAGTTAAGCATAGTTATCATTTGTCCATGTGCACAGATATATTACCAGTAGTTTTTAATGGAATTGCTCCTAGATCTGGTACTGCTCAGAGACCCAAATGCTGGGGAAAAAAACAGGCCTTTTTAACACGGAGACTACAAAGCTGGGAATGTACACTGAAGGACACACAACAATTAAAATTAATCTTGACAAATTGGGGAAATTGTTAGTCAAGAAGACCCCCTCCTCAAATAACTAGCATTAAAAGGCACAGATACCCCCATGACCCTGGAAAGGTCATGGAGCAGCTCATCCTGGAGGCCATCTCCACACATGTGGAGGAAAAGAAGGTGATCAGGAGTAGTCAGCATGGCTTCACCAAGGGGAAATCATGCCTAACCAATCTGATAGCCTTCTCTGATGGAATGACCAGCTGGGTAGATGAGGGGAGAGCAGTGGATGTTGTCTACCTAGACTTCGGCGAGGCTTTTGACACTGTCTCCCATAACATCCTCATAGACAAGCTCAGGAAGTGTGGGCTAGATGAGTGGACAGTGAGGTGGATTGAGAACTGGCTGAATGGCAGAGCTCAGAGGGTTGTGACCAGCGGCGCAGAGTCCAGTTGGAGGCCTGTAGCTAGCGGTGTCCCCCAGGGGTCAGTACTGGGTCCAGTCTTGTTCAACTTCTTCATCAATGACCTGGATGAAGGCACAGAGTGCACCCTCAGCAAGTTTGCCGACGAAAACTGGGAGGAGTGGCCGATACACCAGAGGGCTGTGCTGCCATTCAGAGAGACCTGGAGAGGCTGGAGAGGTGGGCGGAGAGGAACCTCATGAAGTTCAACAAAGGCAAGTGCAGGGTCCTGCACCTGGGGAGGAATAACCCCAGTCACCAGAGCAGGCTGGGGGCTGACCTGCTGGAAAGCAGCTCTGCGGAGGAGGACCTGGGAGTGCTGGTGGACACCAAGTCAAGCATGAGGCAGCAATGTGCCCTTGTGGCCAAGAAGGCCAATGGTATCCTGGGGTGCATCAGGAAGAGTGTTGCCAGCAGGTCGAGGGAGGTGATTCTCCCCCTCTACTCAGCCCTGCTGAGGCCACATCTGGAGTACTGCATCCAGTTCTGGGCTCCCCAGTACAAGAGGGATGTGGCACTACTGGAGCAAGTCCAGCGAAGGGCCACAAAGATGATTAGGGGGACTGGAGCATCTCTCTTCTGAGGAAAGACTGAGAGAGCTGGGCCTGTTTAGCTTGGAGAAGAGAAGGCTGAGAGGAGATCTTATCAATGTGTACAAGTATCTGAAGGGAGGGTGTCAAGAGGATGGAGCCAGACTCTTTTCAGTGGTGCCCAGTGACAGGACGCGAGGCAACGGGCACAAACTGAAACACAGACGCTTCCATCTGAACATGAGGAAAAACTTCTTCACTGTGAGGGTGACAGAGCACTGGCACAGGTTGCCCCGAGAGGTGGTGGAGTCTCCTTCTCTGGAGATATTCAAAACCTGCCTGGACGTGATCCTGTGCAATGTGCTCTAGGTGACCCTGCTCAAGCACGGGGGTTGGACTAGATGATCTCCAGAGGTCCCTTCCAACCTCAACCATTCTGTGATTCTGTGACCCAAAGCTAATCTTTGTTTCCAGGTTGAGCTACCTTTACCCAGTCAGCCTCTCTACACCCAAATGCCCCTTTCATCACAGAGGGGAATCCTGGCAAATCTGGACACAGCTAAACATGCTTCCTGTTATTTCACAGCTAAAGAGGAAAAATATGTCCCAAAACATCCACATTTATCTTTCTCTCAACAGTTCCCTGCAAACTATATTTTCCTACACTACCATACTGATAACCACAGTGGATACTTGATGCTGTACTCTTGTGCTCTTTGAGTTGGTCCATGAACTCTAGACTGCTCCTACTTATCCCTCATTCTTTAGAAATTAATTTTGTTATGTCTTTCAGGCATATAGCAACATGCTTTTCCTTCTTCCTGTGCAAGCATTTCATAAGGGAACCAAAGCAGACTGCTGCATTGTTTATTAATTGTGTCAGAAGTTCATTCTGAAAAGGGAATTAAAGATTTAAACATAAACCAAAGAAAATGTCTTTCTCTCCCCCTGCCCATAGTAAGACCCAGCTGAAGGCAGATATTTGCATTTTTAAAGAATGGAGCTTAGATGTTGTCACTGGCACACATTCAGCTCTTGTATAAGCAACCTGGTGAACCACTGGAGTCACAGCACAGAAGAATTTGACCCATTAGAGTCAACTGGCCAGCAAAAGCATAGTCCTCAAATGATGTAAAGCAGTGTAGCTCTGTTACAGTCAATTATGTTTTCCATTTGATGAAATCCAAACGCTTTTTCTTCTGTAAACACCTTGTCTCCAAACAGACCTGTATGCATGTCTGAAGATATATTTGATCACTTTGGCTTTTGTTCATAACTATAACTATATATATATACATAACTATATTATATATAGTTTTTTTTATATATATATACACACTATATACATATATATTTTATAACTATAAACATATGTTAACAACTGATAGCAAATTACTGCTCAAGAGCTAAGGGACAAAGAGACAACAATCTGCGTATATGCAAACACTACTTTACAAACAACTACCACACAAAGCAGTGCAATATTGACATATCTGGAAAAAATCTCCCTCCAACAGTGCAGCAGAACTGCTAGGAGGATACCCAGATAACAGCATATTAAAAAAATAAATAGAAATAGATGAYGCATTTAAGGATTAAATACAAACATCTTCCAGGTTTCTGTACAAGCTTTGTATGAACATTGTCTCAAATATCATAGTGCAAGTTACTCCAGGAAAGAAAAAGGATCTTATGGTTCTGAAGTACTCTAGGGAGAACCACCACACCTAAGTACACCATGAAAAACTGTTTTCAACCACCGGAAGACAATAGCAGGGAGCATCTCTGATGTTTCAGACTCTCAGTATTTCATGAGAGAACATGCCCGTATGCTGTAGTTTCACTCAAAAAGAATTATTCAAGCTAATTGATAATTATCACAAACATAAATTGAGGACTTATTCCAGTCCTTTTTTTAGCAAATAAGTTACAATTGTAGTCTATCAGATGAAGGCATAAGTCTTAATCAATAGCTTAAGGAAATTAATTTCTTCCACTTCATGACAAATGCATGATACTCAAACTGTTTATTTTAAACAGACCACAGGTCACATAACTACAAAGGGACAGATGATCTCATGAAAATCTTTAGTAACTGGACTTCAAGAAGCAGGTAGGAAACAGGCTGGAAACTTCCTGGGTTGATATAACGAAACATATAAATAATTTGCATTTGATACAGAAGAATGTGTTCGTTAATTGGATGGGAAACAATAAAGCCTTGTAAAATATTAATTCTGGGGACTGGAACGTGTTTAGAGGATCATGAAGATGTTTCGGTGTTGGATGGCAAGAATGTTCTTGTAATGCCTTGCTACAGTAGAAAAAAGGGCTTTTGCTGGTAGAGTTCATACTAGCTTCCTAGGGAAAGCTCCTCTTCTATCAAAAATACTATTGCAGGGACCTTTCAGAGAATGTATTTAACTTTCATTAAAAGCTTACAGCTGCTCTCTTTCTAAAAAGGTAGATAAAACTTAATATGCGTTCTTCAGCAAACCAGAAAAGGTTAGGTTCAAAACTTTCAAAAAAAAMCCCCAAAACAAGTAAACAGGTTCTACGCCTAGGATTTTCATCAGATCACCTTCCAAGGCGCAGCTTTAGTGTATGAGATTTAGCCCCCATGATCCTATCCCAAGTTTTTTTTTTTTTTTTGTTAGTATGAAAGTAACTATACTAGGACTTTCACTGGTTTTATTTATTTAAACCTCCCTCCCTCCCTCCCTTTATTTATTTATTTATTTATTTTTACAAGGGCTTTGAAAAAGGCCTAGCTTTGGCTGGTCAGTGTTGTTATTTGTTTTCAAAATTGTAAGTTATATACACAAAAGGTCGATAGGTCTACCTTAAAGCATGTGCATACAAGGAGCATTCAAGTGCCTGCTGCTGATGGAGAAGCAAAATGCTGCCGAGATAGGCAACAATAGCATCCCTCTTTGCCAACCTATGCAAAACATCACTAAACCACAGAAGCTCTCCACTGACTACCTGATTAAAAGCCATTTTGTGAAGCTTGTTAAGCAGAGGATCCTTTCATCCTCAACATCACTTAAATTGTAGTTATGCAAAGTAGAATGCAAGAGGCTTATCCATGCACCTGTGCAGCTACCGTACCCTCTCTGAAACTTAACATTATTGAAAACCACAAGTGCTTTCCATAATAAAAAAAAAAATCCCTGGATTTGCAATGATATAGATAGAAGATGAACTGTTGCAAAGACCTGCATACAACAGCCCCATAAATTAAACTGTATGCAGAAAATGAGAAAGGCCTCTATGGAATCCCAGTTTCTTAAATTGTAAAAAGACCTGCAATAGTTTCAGACAGTAAGGATCTGACAGGAATTGCTTATAGGAGTGTAACTATTTAAAAGTTTTAAATTAAAAATTGCACTTTAAGTTCTTTAGAGCTTTTCTCCATGATTGTGGTAGACCTCAAAAAAATACAGCCCAGCTCAGGAAGAAAAGGGTTACTGCAATTTTCTTCTTTGCCAAAAATACTGACATATTTGTGTAATTTTAATTAGAAGTAGAGACAGTGGAGATATTTCTTACCACCTTGAATATATTTTTATTTTACAAACAACCAAACATTTGAGTGAAAGGCTGTCTTCTACAGACAAAACCTGTCTTAATCTTGAATTTTGCATAAACTGATGATAGTGTCTTTCAAGATGTTTGGTCTAGATAAGATCGTATTTATTTGAACTTTTTTATATTTGTAAGAGGTCATACAGAGTAATCTCCACAACCTTAAATGCACTGTTTTTTTTTTTTTTAAACAAGTTTTGGTTTAAACAGGGCTTTTCCAATTCAGCGTTAATTGGGAGCTAAGTCATTTGATCTCAACTTCCAAAAAGACAGATAGCATCATATCCACCAAGTCCAACCATTCCCAAGCGGCGAGGCGAGGCACGCCACCATCCTGGAAGAGGTTCAGAGTAGAAACGACCCAGGCAGCTCTCTTTGGGTTACGCACCTGGGCTCCGCGCCAGGGCCAGCATTGCTGCAGGGGCACAGGAAGAAGCTGGAGAGGGACAGAGGCGCCTTGGGTCTCYTTCCTTCTGCTCAGGTCTCTGCTTCTTCAACCCCCCAGGGCTCCTATGCCTTTCGCTGACAGGAAGAGAAAGAGAAGAGGAGCAATAAAAGCACCCTTCTAAGTGACAGCAGTGAAGGATAAGGTGCATAGGGATAAGGGATAAAATCCAAGGGCTGGGGAATGCTCCAAACAGACAAAGGCTGAGGGATGTGGGGGCAGCAAAGAGGAGGAGGAGGAGATGATAAGCAGCCRAGAGGCCCACTAGATCATTCTAGCAGAGATGCACGACCTGCTTCCCTGGACCTCTTCATGAAATCTATCTTGTTAGAAATGCTTTCCTAAAAGTTCATCTAAATCACCTTTACTGCAAGTTAAGCCATTTACTTGTCCTGCCCCCTGCAATCAGCTTTTGTGTACTATCACATATTTAACGATTGCACAGAGAAATTATAAGGAGTCATCTCCGTAAGGATCTGGATGTATGGCAACAAAATAACCAGCAGGATCTACCTGATTAAGACTTAAAAGAATAAGTTTTGAAAAAGGAGTTACAAATATTTTCTATGACAAGCCTCTGAAGATTCACTCATCTTTCTGAAAGTTAACAGAAAAACAGCAGAACAAAGGGTGCGGTCTATGTGCATTCCATATGCAACCATATTTCTGATGGTCTTCTGAAAACTGCTTCCTCAAGATATTTCAAATGACGGAATGAAACTGCTGTTAGCGGTATGTGCAAAAATACTTTCAAGCCAATATATTTTTGTCTGTAGAAACACGCATGAAGCTGAGAAGCTATTTGATCCCTTTTCAGATCAAACTATTTGGAAATGAATAAAAACTGTCACTTACTCCACATACATTCTTAAATTCAAGTCTGTAGAGAAAAAAAAGACTCTCTGCTGAAGCTAGACAAATTTCCACATTTCAATTGCATTTCTGGCTGATGTTTTGATGTAGATATATTTAACTGTAGACCTGCTGTAAGAAAAATGGTGCCTACAAGGTCTCTATTGTTACATTAATCTACCTAATGTATCAGTATTTGTATATTTCCTAATTTGGGTTTCAGAAGCTGTTCCTAAGAAACTTTGTCAGAAGCGTAACCACATGGCTTACTCAGATACTCAGCTTCAAGCCCACGCTTAAGTGCTTTATTAGAGCTTTCCTGCTTCTTTCATTACTGCTGACAATTTTTTGATACAGTTAAAACAAAAAAATGTATTTAATTAAAAATAATTGAGAAACAAAAAAAGATCATTAAAAACAGATCCACTAAAAGACTCTTCTGGTAAGATTTAAATGATACAACACCATTCTCTAAACAGAACCCCATCTGTTTGGTGGCAAGATGATCCATGCAATCTACATCCAGAACACTATGTATTCTCTATTATTGAATAATTTGATGCTAATGCTTCATTTTCAACTCTAACAGCTTACTTAGGTCTTTTATCCTATTAAGTATAATCTATATTATTCAAGCTGAAACAATAACCCAGGTGAGTTAGCCTGATTTGTTTTTATTGATATTCTTGGAAACCGATACATAAAACTGCATTCACACATCTGCTCTAGCCAAGCAAACTGAACTCATCCAACAACAGACGGTTTACAGCATAGCTCTTGGAAAGGTGCTGCACAGTTTCTTTAGACGTTTTATGATCTAATTCATACTCTTTTAACTTAAGCTGTAAAAAGGTTTTTTGTTTAATCCTGCCGTCAAAGCCTCCTCTACAGTTAACGGAGGCACTTTCAGAAGGCAATCCATTTATTCGTACAASTCGTGTCTAACACTGGTAGTATGAATTACCATTTGCCTCTACTGACCAGGGCAGGGATCTAACAGCTAGTTACGTAAATGCCTTCTAAAGGCACTAGATAATTAGGCTACTAAAGTTGGGATCTCCTATCTTTTATCCCACTCTTGCACCTTAAAGCAAGACTGACCCCCCCCCCCCCCGTTGGTACATTCTTTTGGGATCTTCACTAACCATTTTTTCTTACTTACTTTACACATAGTAAGGTATGCATAAGCACACTGATGACAGCTTTAATCTAGCTTAAGAAGATAGCTACTGCACTGGTATTGTAACAAGATCGACTTCAGTGAAAGGTAACTATCCACATAGATGTGCAGGGGCTCCAGGAAGACTGCAGCCATGTGCCTTCCCTTTGCCAATCACAAAACAATGGGAGCTTCACCGCTGTTTTTACTCACTTCGTCTTCCCTAGAATTATCACTGCTGTCCTTGTTGCACTATACTCCCATTTGCACTTGTACTGTAGACTACCTTGGTACTTCTGGAAGTCACAGGGTACAGAAGCTTCCAAATTCTGCGTTCGGACTTCCCAAATAATTTACACAGCATTGTGTAGCAGAAATAACCATCGTTTCTGCAAGAAAATTTGCTAAGGAGGAGGAAAAGAATGATAGAATCAATGCCCAGAAAGAATCTTCATAATTTTAACATGCAGACACTAGAATAAAATTGTTATTTGCTGAAGTGGTGAGCAATCAACTTACTGTAGAATAGGGAGATGAGAAAGAAAAGTCTAGTTTCTAAGTACTRTAATTCCAGTTAAGTATCTGCTTCTAACTAAAACCACTGTGCCTACCCAGGCAATCATTTGAACGAACTCAAGAAAGCTTTCAAACTAACATTTTATTTCATTCACTGATGGTGAGGGAGGGAAAAAACAGGCTGAAGCTAGTTTTCAGAGAAGCTGAACTAATCACATTTAGCAAAGTTTATGGTACATGATGATGAATGGTATGCTATGTTAATTTTGTTACGGCCCAAACTTTGCTTTGTAGGCAAAATTTCTTAAATAGAAACAAAGAAGRTGTTTTATTACAAAAGGTTCCCTTTTGTAATTTAAAATAAATCAGTTTTTATGTTAAATGAATTCAAAATTTAAAATAAATCTGCTTTCCTCCCTGATGATTGTAATGACAGTCTGGCATGAAAAGCTCTCTCTCTGGGGATGAAAGAATACTTTGCTATCCATACCTTTTCAGACTTGAATTTCAGAAAATAATAATGGTTCTAGTGGTAGATCAGCTCATAATACTTGGAGCAGGGGAGATCAATGAACAGCAATCATATTAGTCATCCTAATCTTGTCCAAGTTCAGTCCTATGAAACTCAGAAGCAAAAGTCTGTATGGCCGATTAGTAATTTTCATATTTCACTTTAGGCTTCAAGTTTAGTTTAAGCAGCTTTGGTAGAGAGTCTGACACGAGTGCCATATAAAAGAAAGGTACATTATCAAAATTCATTTTGTACTGGAGTTTGAATTCAAACCATTGCCAGGATGCCATACCATTATCTCATTCTAATTATATTGCAGGGCAAATCCTGACATGAGTGCCAATTCAAGATAGAGTCCTCGAGGAAGTCTAACACTACACAACATACGAACACTTTCTGAATTATGTAACGCTTGTTTTGTTTTCCAGTCTCCTCTCCAAATTTTTGAGGTCAATTCATTTTACATGAATAACTCTTCTTTTGGAGTGAATAAAAGTGTTTCTTTCTGAATGAGAGGGATTACATTAAAATGCATTGTTTCTCAGTAACAGAAAGTTCTAACAAAATTCAAGGTTGCAGAAAAGGCAAAATCAGGCATAGTGGACTTCTGCAATTTCTTTAAACAACTAAAAGTGAGGAAGAAGTAACGTTCCTGCAGTGGCCTTCCTCTGCACTGTCCAGCTCTACAGAACTGTAACATTGCAGCTGGGGTGCAAGAAACATTGTAATAAAATTATTTATACGTAACAGCTCTTCAGGGTGGGGGCAAATATGATATAAATAGTACGTGCATAAACATGTATATAATTATCATTTTCTGTATACATATGCTCAAGCACTGAAGACCAGAGGATGTTTTGACTATGTCTGTCAGATACGCCCACATTTTTGAGGTCAATACAGTTCATTTACATGAATAACTCTTCTTTCAGTTTATCCATTTACATTCCATGCATGCTGCTATATGAGAAGCAATGAACTCCTTGTGACTCTCTTTCCTCAGTCTCAACATCCCTAGAAATACTTTGTGGACACTAGGAAGGAGGATTTTTCTTCTAGAGCATGATATTAAAAGGGGGCCCTAAGAAGAAACACAAAAGCAGAGTTTGGCTGGAAAAAGATGAGAAATGGTCAAACAACCTCTAGCTACTACTAGACATTTACTAGCAATTATGTGCTACTGCAGTGGACRGAAATTTGACAGTCTGTGAACAGGAGATGTGGAGTCAGCAAAATGCAGACATAAAAGGAGGAGTTAATCAAACTCTCCTCAACATCTCCTCAGAACACCTCTGTATCAGGTGAGAAAGGAAGTATGGAGGGAAGCAGTGGGACAGAAGACAATGCTGCAGGAATTTCTGATGCCTGAAATATCTTGGGTGTGGGAGAAAGCAAAGACAGTCTGAGAGGCTGACGTGTGTGCTCCTTGGAGCTCAATGTACCTTCAGAGTCCTTTATCTGATCAGGCCCAGAGAAAGCCCTTTGAAGGAAAGACACGCATCTCCCAAAGGCTAGGACCAAGAAGGCTTGCACCAGACCAGTCTAGGCAAATACTAAAATGCTCCATCTACCATCTCTAAGGGGAGTCAAAGCTGCTATGACCTACAGCTTCAGGTAATTTTTGAGATTTTTTTTTTTTTTTTTAACCTAAATTCAGAATGCTTCATTGTCCCTTGCTGGTATAAGCTGGGACCAACATTTCCAAAGAAAGAGAAGTCTTATATTAGGCTTTTAGATATATGTCATTCATTTCATTTTCAACAGTGCAAATTCTCTGGTGGTTCCCACTGATGTGAAATAGGAACCATGAAAGTCATTACACTTGAAAAACTGGCAAGTTATCTTCTCATCCCTGTGAGGAGTGCGTGTGTAATTTTTTTTAAGGCACTTGCATGAATTGTAGTGAGTTTACAACTGCAATTCTTAAGTTATTAGGGACAACACTAAGCAGTCTTGAACCATTAGTTTCAGTCAACACTGTCACCTTCTGTTTTATTTTCAAGCAGTTAAACAACATTGATTTTTTTCTACAACAAAAGTGATATTGTAATGTAAGGTCATAAATGACTACTGACAGAAGGGACTAACATGCCAAAGAGCTAGCAATCACAAACTATTGATTAGCAAAGACTGAAACTCCCCTTCCACAGCTTAGCCAGGCTAAATGGTGGTAACTTAAGCATTAATTTCATTCTTCAGTAATGACAATATTTTCTTCCAGTCATTCAGGCACACACTTCTTTTATAAGCTATACAAACAAATCATTACCTGAATCATTTTCAGTACCACTGAAAAAGATTTTATGAAAGACTTCTAATTCTTAATCACCATATTCTGTACCAAAAAATATGTATATAACAGCAAATTCATTTTCTCACTCTATTAACTAGGAATTCAACTTCTATCCTTCAGCTTCCCAATCTGTTGTCCCTTGAGCAGTTCATCAAAAAGACACATGAACTGATTAGTCATAGCATAGGGATGTAGAATAGTTTCACAAAATCTCTGCATATCTTTAGTCATATCAATTTCTGCTTGGCTGAACTCGTAGGAACTAACGCCATATGAACAGACCTAAGAAGCAAAACCATTAACAACATGTAAAGACCTTCACCTTGCCCAAGCTGTGCTCAAGTGCACTGAGAGGAAGGGAAGATGCATGGGATGGAATCTCACAAAGATGAACAGTCGTCATCTGCTTCTGCTACACGCTTCCCTCAGATCTAATACGTACGGCCATTTGCCTCAGGTGGCCAGAGAGCCACCTTTTTTCTGTTTTCCACTGAACGAAGACGTTCTGCTCTGGAGAAAATCTCTACAGCAATCTACAGCATAGAACAGTCATAATACAGTGAAGAGCTGCTGCACCATAATTTTAAGATTTCCAAAAGTTATTTGACAAAGTCTCTCAGCAAAGGCTCTTAAGGAAGCCATAGAAAGAGGAAATGGATTAAGGGGTGGCTAAGAGATAGAAAACAGGGAAGGAATGAGTGTTCAGTCCTCACAGCGCACTGAGGTCATCAGTGAAGTCTGATAGGGACCAGAGCTGGGCATGTCTGCTGCTCAACATATTTGTAAACAAGCTGTTATAGGAGCTGAGCTGAGAAACAAGGTGACAAAGTTTTTTGATCATTAAATTTCTTCAGGATAGTAAGGTCCTGCCCAACTGAATAACTGTAGAAGGACTCTTTGAGAAGTGGTATTAAATGGCAGACAAAATGAATATGAGAAAACACAATTCTAATTTCACATACAAAAAAGACTAAGTTGCCTATTATCACAAGCTAAGAAATCTTGAAATCTAAGCAATAGTTCTGTGAAACATCAGCTCAGTGCTCAATTGTAGTCAAAAGCAAAACAACTGCTATGAATTTTTAAGCGTTGTACACCCTGTATAAATTTACTGTGTTATATCTCGAGTACTGCATGCAAATCTACATTACTATTCTGAATGGAAGAAACAGAGCTGAAGCTTCAAATTTCTGAAGGCTGAGGGACTGCTCTGGGCAAGTATCTGTACATACTTCTCCTGTTCTTATACTCCCTTCCTGATATTTGCTTCTCCCTACAGCCGGAGACAGAGTATTAGCTTAGACAGACCTTTGATCTTACCCAGTGCAGCCATTCTTACATTATAAAGACTCAAACAGTTTAGGATTGCCAATTCATTTTAAACTTACACAGCAAACATATGCATGCATTAATATATAGAAAAAATGATTTTTATATGTTATTTTCTGAGATTTTGAAAGGCCAAAAGCTCTGAAAGCATATGCTTGGTGTTTCCAAATAAGATGCYTCCGTGAATATTCACCACCAAGCATATTCACCACAAAATTTATCCATTCTATTATTACAGAGTTGCTTCTTACTGAAAGACAAATTTAAGTTTCCTTTAAACACCATTAAATATATACCCAGAGCACTACATACTCACTACTGATGAGCACAGTCTCCATTTAGATACATTTTCTACTACTCAAGACCATAACAATGTAAAAGAGCACAGCAACATGGGCCTCCAATGAGATTTTGATTTCAATTCAAGGTAAGAATGTGACTAGAAGTTGACTGATCCCTTACAAAAGTCAACAGATCAATATTGAACCTGCTGCTATCAACAAGCAGACCCTGAAAATCAATGCAGTTATTCTGAATATAAGTTGGAAGAGCTCTCCTGAGTCATCAAACAGTCCCCTGGTATCATGGGCAACCATGTCATACAGTCTCTTTCACAAAATGATCATGTACTAATTTTAGCCCTTTTCTTGCCTCTGCTGCTCCTATTGAAAAGGCTGCTACAGAACTGCAAATGGCTAGATATTTTCTTCTAAATTACATTCTTACTGTAAGCATGACCAAGTAACCCCCACTGCTTCTTTGTGTGCAGGAGTAGTCCTTAAATTTAAGTGAATTATTCTACCTCACAGGTTCTTATTCCTTTGATATACTGCTGGAGAACTATCACCTCCTCTCCTCAGCATCACTTTGTTGAAGAAACCCGGCTCCTACACAGTAAGTCTGCACAAGCGTGACTTTGCTCTGCCCACACWAGGGTAGCTGGCATGATCCAGCTTCCACCCAGGAGCCACACTGCAGAGTTGACTTGGTGGTACATCTAAGCCAGTAAACTCTAAGGAGAATCAGAGCAAAATGCTTCTGAACCAGAGCTAGCTGGCACTCAACCTGACTGAAGTATGGACAGACAAGCTGACATCTTTATAAACATATCCCTAGCTGGGAAGACAGGATTGACCATCCTAATGCCCATGCTCTGGTAGTAAGAGTTCCCACCAAGAGCTCATCTTTCTCGATGCAGGTTTTATAACCAAACACAGTATTCCAGACAAACTTTATAATTCAAAGCCTTGAGCAATGGCATTAATACTTCTTTACATACATTGTAAATACAATATTTCAGCTAATGTATTTATTCAGTTTTCAAATTGGTCACCCAAAGTGTTGAGCGATTGTTATCTAAAACTTATCGTACTTCCATTGCCTCCCTATGTAAGTCACTGAATTAAAATCCAGTGGGGCTCTAGTGGAACAAAAACTGCTTTGGATGTCTTTCACACAATTTCTCAAATATCCACAAACTACTTGTATTTGTCATCTCCATTAGTAACTGGGAGAGTTATCACAAATTTCTTAATATCCCCCCATCTAATCAGCTTTAAAACAGCCACTAGTCCTTTAATTACTGGTATTATATTTTCAGATGATCAAATTTACAAATAAATTTAAATGGATTTTTTTTATAACCTATAGATATATGAAGGGTAGCATTTTATTCCACAATTGCAGTCATTTTTCACTGCTGCAATTATTATTCTGGATAAAAGGTGATGACAAATCAGGATCTATATTTCATAGACCCATATAATTTTCAAGTGTGATTTAAAAACATACTATTTTTCATTTTTGTTTCAGAGTGTTATTGGAGCTGAGTCTTTTTACATTCAAGAATCATTAAATTTATCATTTAGTCCACATTCCAAAAATGGGAGGAGGAAGATGGGATGTTGGTAGACACCTATCTGCATAATGAAATCTAATCCCTCGCTTCCCCTGAAACATCAAAATTTCTGTCGGCTCTCTGACTAGCATAGCAATCATATTCTGTTTGGCTCTCATCACAAGAAGAAAGGTATAGAATGCCCAATCGTCTCAGCCTCTGAAACTGCATCAGTTAAATACAGTGAAGAATTCAATATTTCTTCCTCTTTGCATAATGGCCACTGAGACCATTTTCTAAAGGGAGTACKAGGTGTGTGGGAGAGAGAGGTGGGAATAGCCCCAGACTTCCTTAGCCTTTAGAGCAAGGAGCCCCCAAAGAGGGGAAGAAAGCATGGATTTAATATATGGGCAATATTATAAGAATTCTGTGTTTAAATTTAAGTGAGATAGCAGTATAGAGGGGAACAGTTTTATAAAATATTTGCTTTTAGAGAGGTACTCTTCCTCTCAAGGTAATTCGCCTGTGTAGCCTAACCTTCAAAAGCTTGCCAGAAACATACTGCTCTTCTCCGGTGTATCTAGTTTGTTCTGACGTGTGTTTGAACAGTGTCTCTTTCGTTGTCAGACATTCTATTTAATGTTTTCATTAATGGCTTCAACACAAACTTAAGACTGTGTTAATTAAATTTGCTGATGACAAAGGTGGGAGGCACTGGCAACACAGGAGAGGGCTGTAATATCAGAAGGGAAGAACTGTATTAGTTGAGGAACTAGAATCACAAAAACAGGATAAAATTTAGCTGTATTAAATGCAAGGTCATGTATTAGAGACAAATAGCAGGAACGCTGCTATAAATTAGGAGTCTCATCAATTGCAGACAGGTAAGGAAAACGGAACAGATGTAGTTTAGGCAACAAACAAATAGACAGGAATAAGCTACTGAGGTAACAGCTGTGAGAAAGGCAAATTTGATCCTGTCCCATTCAATAATGTTTATTTTCCTTATTAGGAAAGGCTGAGAATTTTGTAAGTGGAGTCATTTTTCAGTGGAAAAATGCAGCTTCTGCAGCTTCACTCTGTTCCAGTAGGAGAATACATCATATGCAAGCTGCACCACTTTTGGTACAGCATGTAAAATACGGTCCGAGTAGGGACCACAGACAGAAGGGGAAAACAGGAGAAGGAGGCAGCTGCATCAAAATTCTCATGAGACACCATGGCACAACAGATAAGCATAGTTTGTTCTTGAAAGTTGCTTGTTTTGATTCAAGAATGTCTTCAATCAACACTAAGTTTAAAGTGTCAAAGAGTTTGTAAATTTTAAGTCAAAATTTTTGAAAAATTCCATGCTGTAAAACTGTCCGCTGTCCATATCATGTCGATACTTCAACTACTCATCCTAATTCAAGACAAAAACAAATGCTGAAACATTGAAATCTACCATGGAATGGAAATTCTGGAGTTTCTCAGGTCTACCAATTCACTATTGTAGCAATGTGAATGTCTGCATAAAACAAACTTCAATATACATGGCTATTCAAGGTGAAATATGTTCTTTTGATGGCCACATGCCTTTGTTCATGAATAACAACTCTTGCCATTTGTTATTATTCTGTTTCATAAGTTCATGACAGCTGCGACTAGGGAGAGAAAAACAATAAAATGGTCTTTTTAAATACTGAGAACAGTTAAAGTACATGGTTCATAAGAAGCACCACAGAAAACTATTTAAACAAACTATTTGGTAAATATTTATTGTTGCAAATAGCAAATATAGCTGGTTTACAAAATATGGACTGACAGGAGAAAGAAGCAAAGATCTGCTGGGCAATTTATTTACAAAATAAATTTTACCAGCTCCAATTTAGACTGTCATCTGCAAAAAAACTTTATCTAGTATGATTATTTCCATCACAAAAGGTATTTAATCTCACCTAAAGTCATGCAGAAAAAGAAGGTGAAGAGGTTAAATTTTTTTTTTAATATATAAATGTTGCTAGAACAATAGAAATAGACTAGTATAGCTCAAATCAACTGAAATTACTTTATACAAATGCTGGCTATTGTCCTTCCACTAGCCAAACTGAAGATTCAAAATGGTCAAAAAGATATTTTTCTGCTGAGGAGGAAGAGGAGGTGGCAGAGGAGGAGATGACCAAGCTTGTTGTGTCATTTGAAACGAATGATTCTCTGGAAATAGAAGTGTATTCTCTTTATACCACTGCCAATCAAAGCAATTCTATGAGCAAGTTTTTATAGTAATGAATAAAATGCCTTTTTCACTCAGTTTTACTCCTGTTCCACTACTTTTGAACACTTATGATATGAATTATGCATGGAGGGGGGATTTGAATTTAAATACAAGAAATAATTTATCTCCATCTTTATTATGCTAGAAAAGGGTTTTGTCACTATAAGAGTCAGAGCAGAAAACATGCCAGTGAGTTTTATGGTATCTTTTCACCGCAGATTTTCCAATTCACGTTGACCATATCTGGCAACGGATTACTGATTAAATTTAGCAGTCACAAATTATTAATTTCAAATACCAATCCAAATCTGTTCTTGTTTGCAGTTGAGATATTCTTGAAATAAGTTGCTGTGAAGGGAGAATCAGACCCAATAAATTTACTTGCCTTCTGCACCAAACAAAATGAGTATTGCTTTTATAGTGTCAAGTTTTATAGTGTCAAGGCTCTGCACTAATATTACTGGTTCTAACAGCATTTTGTCAAGACTACAGTAGAGTTCCTCTTTCAACTCAAATCAATTCCCTGCCAATTAGCTAACAGACCTGCAAACGGAGAGCGACACACTCCAGAAGCATTTGCAGTTTACACCATACTGCAAAGAACTCCAGAAAATCAAGTTACCACGTTTGTTGATCTGAACACTGAAAACCTAAAGTCACTGAAAAAATTGTTAGTATTTTCTAACCAGTCACCCATATCTACACCATGAAACTGCTGCTTCCCATTACAAAATCAACTTTGCAGCTTTTCTCTTTTTAATTTTACTAAACTAATCAGCCAGAAAAGCATGAAGGTCTAAAGGGAGTACAAAGGGATGGATCGTTCACTTCCCTTACAGCACAAAAAGCAGGGGGCATCAAATGAAGCTAGCAGGCAAAACCTTCATGCACCCATATCTTGCAGGTCTCTCTAAACTCAGTTTATGATAACGACATTAAGAGTCCTCAGTATGTTTTGTGTTCTAGTTTAGCTAATCATTACGGCACACTACAGAAAGCTGGCAAGCAAACGCTCACCACCAGGAAAACATGCAACTGCAGGGTGTCGCACTGGTATAACAGAGCAGAACTCTGGTTCATTAATCTAGAAAATGTGTCAATAGGTATAAAAAATTCAGTACTAATCCATTACAAATTTTAACCTGAGGCATCATAAGCTTCACTCTTATAAGACATCCATTTTCTCCGCTAAAGTTATTTAGTACCACTATGCTAAAAAAAAAAAAAAAAAAAAAAAATCATGTGCCATAAGAATTGGAATAATTTCTGGCCCAAAGCATATTTTTAAAATACTCTCACCAGGTCACAATGTTATACAGGTGCAGAACACCTAACAAATCAGAAACAGCAAACACCATTTTGCATATTTAGATAATCTGAAAAGAACACTTGCTGAAGTTTGAATAAAATTCAAACAATCTCCAAAAAGTATAAGCACCTAAGATGCTTCAATACCATGTTGATGTTGTACAAGCGATGTCCAGCTTTCCACAGAAGAGGCCTGAAGGTGCATTCTTTCAACAGAGATTTTTTTTTCCAGCTAAACAAAAAATAAAACAATAGAACAATACTCCTTGGTACTGGCAGTGTGCTTCTGTTAACTAGGATTATTTTAAGAGAAATCAATAAGAATACTATTTTGAAAGTATTTTAAGATAATATAAGACTTCTTATCCCAAGGATATTCATTAACATTTTGCAAGCTTTTTTTTTTTTTCAATTTTCATTCATTCATGAGAGCAAAATTGTTCACTGAAAGTAATTTATTTAGGTTAAATTGGAATCCCTGGATTTCATTTTTTTTTTTTTTTTTTTTTAAATACGAATGAAGGTCAATAGGCAATTCACAATTTGTTGTGGCTGATCCGACTGATCCCCTCAGTCACATCATAATGCTTTGCTACCTCATTAGAAAACATAAAATTTTTAAATCAAGACATTTGCAGAACATTTTGTTTATGCAGTAATCAGTCCTGCTAAAGTTCATAGAAGAATCAGGATCATCTTCATGAATAAAAACACTGTCAACTGAGTATTTTAAGATGTACTATGAAGGCAGTGAACCTGGTAGATATGACTATATGTTACAGACAAAAAACAAACAACAATACTGATAGATGTATGATAACCAAATGTTGTCTGAATTCAGAAGAAACTGTATGAATACTTGCAAAAAGGAAGAATTATTGAGAGTGGGGAAAAACACTCTGTTTTTGAATGCTGCCTCTTCCTTAAACCTGAACAACTGCTTTTTTCCACAAAGCCTGGAGAGGGGCCACAGGAGAGATGCATCACATATTTCTAGTGGAGAGAGTTTGGGGAAAAGGAGTGTGGAGATGACATCAGTTCTGAGGTAAAATTGCAATTCTGGCATCTCATCTGTGGCATACAGATGCTCACAGTGAGGTATGTGTCTGAGTGCAGAACAGATTTGTTCTAGGATTTAAATTTTAATGTTGTTACTTTTGAAGCTATGCATCATGAATCTTGGGCTTGTTTCACCACTGCTTTATCTCCAAAAGGCAATGATAAGTAGATAGTAAACTGTCAAAGGGCAGCATGTTTTATAAACTTTTTCCTCAAATGGGTTCAATTTTACTTATCTCTTAATTGAAGTTTTGYGGGTCTTGAATTCCAGCAGGGATAGTTGCACATGTGAAAAGCAGACGACATATGAGCTACAGTATCAAGTTGTTCAGACAATTTTTTTTTACTTGTTTTTTGCAATTAATATACAATTCTGACCATATAATTTGGTGGTTCATGCCAAATAATTTCTTCCTTATTATCCCCTGCAGAGGAAGCTCCAAGAGAATATATAATCTGCTTGCTATGAACTGAATGGTCCCTTCCAAGGTCATATCGTTTTAGTGCCTCCTAGCTTCAGAATTATTTTACAAGGAAAGCAACACTACCTCACAAATCTATTCTCAGAGCAACAGATATAACATTGAGGGTCCATCTCCCAACAGTTAGTGTGTTTTAAGCGATAGTCACCAATGACAGTAACTATACCATTTTTGCTTTCATTCTATCACAAAAATGTACATTTGCAATATGCTTTGGTATAATATATCATCACRACTCCATCTTTCCATTTTAAAAATTATATAGTCTAAGATATTGAGGCTATATAATGCAATATATTTATCAAATATCCTACACTTGAAACTGGTCTCAGAAATCTCATTCTCAATGAACTTTTCTATTGCATCATGCTAACAAGTCTTAAAAATCACAACCACCCAGAAAATGAAAAGGAGACACAACGCCCACTTTCCTACATTGCCCAGTAAACCTTAGGGGAAACGGCATTCTGACCCAAAAATGTACCACCTTTGGTAATGCACTACATCGGGGCTGCTCCAGAGTGTTCTTCCAACTGAGAGATCATTCTGGACAGAACCTTCCCTACTAAGCCATGTTAAAACTAAATATGAATTTGGCTTCCAAAACAGATCTTATTCCCTAGGTCTCAAAGAGCTGGGAAAGTTTCACAAGCAATGATCTAGAGTCTTGGAATGGAGAAAAGGAGAAGTGTCCTTTTCTTGCCTTGTTCAAATGAGTTTCTAAAGGTTTAAGTAGTAACATGGAGAGACTCATGGAAAACACATCCTCTGCACTTTTGCCAAAAGAAAGGTCACCTTGAAAAGACCTTTCATAACACTGAGGTAGAAGAGTAAGGTAAAGGTGACAACATAAACACCACATGCTTCCACTACACAAAAATACCTAAATTCAATTATTAATGAATAATCTCTGTCTCAGATTTCACAGAGCTACTAGCTCAGGCTCCAAAGAACAAGCAAGCAAAGTTATTACTGAATATTCTTCTATTCTTAAAGCAGCAACCTGTAAGTTAAAATGCATTTTCTGGTGATTACTGACTGGCTGAAGATGCTGACAATGCAAGGCCATATAAAGGATCACTAACAACATATAAAATAGTATTTTCAGGGTATCAGTGGCTATTTGCAAAAGCTGTCATTCTTATTTATTTTTTAAAATGGGGTAGAAAGGGAAAATATATATATCACATTAGACAAAGCAAGAACCAAAAGCAGCAGCACCTTTTGGAAATAAATGGCACATTTGATTACCTTACTCAAAATGAGCATCCCTGTACTATAAAAATATATTCCTTGTGAAATTAATGACTATTCAGATAGAGGTCTGCTTATTGTGAAGAGAGGAAGCAGAACTGATAAGAATTCTTAAATTAGGAAGTCAGTAGCAAATAGGCAAGTTTATATGTTTAAATTCTGCCTCATTGTGCAGGCAGAAGGGAATATACATTAGTTCTTTTACACATTCTTAACTCCTACTTATGGTTCATAAGTATTGTATATACATAGATGAAAATAATATTCAAGTCTTTGCACTTTTTTCTACAGAACATTTAGTATCTGCAACTTGCTTTTTAAAAGCCAGGCCAGCCTTCTAGCTAACAGAATACCACAGAAAAAAATCATTCAGGATCGCTGTGGTAAAGCCAGTTCAATTCATTGGACTATAGACAAAGCTAGAGCTGGGGATGCCTAGTTTTTATTTCCTGATTGACCTTTTCAGACAACATTCAGGCAGATAAAATTTCCCTGATTGTCCTTCAATCACTGGAGAGGATAATTAGGCTCCCCTAGCAAGTACTTAAACTTCCACAGATGGGGAGTGTGTCATAGCAAATAGTCAATATTCTTTCACTGACCACCAGTCACAATTTGTGCTGTTTTCAAATATGTGTATTTTCTGTGTAAGCAACCATTTAAACATCTGTTACTGGTAGAATTCTGCCTATTTTTTTCATGCAACTGTGTTCATTACAATCCCTTACACAATACCATGCATACTTGCGCACACACACACACACACCCCTACAGAGAGGCAGTGGAATGAACAGATATTTACTTCTCATACCACAAGGCTTCAGTAAATTTACCTACCCTCCATGCACAATGACAGAAGCCTATTACCCAGTCACACTTACGGAAATGCTTTCAACCGAGCTTGAAAATTCTTACTCAAATTCATATGTACTGTTTCTGTATCAAGCTGAAAGGAACAATTTTGTTACATTCAACCCCTTGCAGACTACTACAATGTTTTTCAAATATGACATTTCTTGTGTTGATGTAACTGTTATCACTAATTTTCACTCCTAAAAGCTCAAACTTTTTCATTATTTATCTCAAGAGCTATTCTTTTGCTCCATTAGAAATGCAATTTTTCAAATTAAAAAAGTTAACCAAAACCAACTGCAAAATGCATAATGGTTGACAGAAGTAATACCTTCAAAATAAAGAAATAACCATTCTCTAATGTCACATTTTTCATAATTAATAGCTCCTCTTTAAATACTCGCAAGCTGTGAAAATTATACAAAATGATCACCTTTTCATTACAGCATTCAAAGCTACCCCAGCACTCATTTAATAGAAAACAAAATGGTAAAGGTTCGATTTATTGACAGAACAATACATTCAGTACACAGACTAATACAGATACAGATATAACGCGATACTCTGCAAGCACTACTCTTTCACTGCCCATTCTTAGTCCTAAATTTTCATTTGTATAATATATATTCACTCTAGCTTACAAGTTAATTAAAACTTGAGCAGACAGACATTGACCTGAGCATTATGTTGAATGTGTGACAATGTAAGCATCCTATTATCATCTTGTGGATTAACTACAGCTAGATTCAAATGTAAAATCACTAGGATATACAGGCCAGGTATGCATAAGCAAATACTGCAGYGCAATAGGAGCACACCTGCAGAACAGACGTTGTCAACAAGCCAATATCAACGTATAAGCTTTTTGCAAGTTTTATTTCAGACTAGCTCTAATCTGGTCCTGTGAAGTTAACATTCACAAGAGGTTAGAGCGGATTAGGTGTGCACCTGAACTGCATCTTCTGATTCAGTTTCATTCAGTCTGCTCCGTGCACTCCAAGATTGCTCCTTGATGCAAAGCAAAGCACAGCGAGAGGGTATAAGTGGGATATTCACATTTTAAAAAATCTCACTCCTGATCCAAATTAAAACTTCAGTGTAGATGCACCCATAAATTACCTTTTAAAAATAGGTATGGTGTAATACAGTATTACAAATAAAATCACAATGCTTCTGTAATTGAAAACATGTAGATGCATGCCCTTACCAGTAATCTATTCTGGTTCCTATGTAGAAGAAAAAACACTTGCTTCAAATAAACCATTTCTGATATAATACAGCTAAGACTTAGATAAGGTATTRCTGATTGTACTAAAAAACAAATTATCTGTTTATTAACAGAGGTAGCAGGACAGTTTCTTCCATAAAAAGAACCATTAGCACATATCTGAAAGGAGACGACTACTGTGGCATTAGATTCTCTGTTGTGACTGTCCGCAACGGTTGACATCTAAATGCCTTTGTCCACAGAAAACCGAATCAACAAACCTCTTTTCTATCAGTTATATAATGGCCATGAAGCAATGCCTCAATCACAGTATTAACATGAATCAGATACAAACATAAGCCATTGAGAAAAATGCATATTCTGGCATATGTTTTTTGAGCCTCAGTGTTGCAGGTGTTGAGTTTGCAGTTCAATGTAAAACTCCTGGCTGCAATGGAACAAGCATTTTGCCACAAATACCAACTGTAAAGGAATTTAAACCACTGTCTGAAAAATCTTGAATACTTTTTATGATGAAAATAAGAACGAAACAACAAATATGTCAACAGATTCTCCAAAAAAGCCACCCCCTTTCCTAATTAAGAAAATGCACATGCAGAGTTAATTTCTAGGCAAGTAACTTAGTGTTCAGCATAGGTGTCTGGACAACATAGTCAATAATACAATCCTCCATGGCAAGGTTCAGAGCACCTACCTTAAAAGCCCATCTCTCTCCACGATCAGAGAGGCTCAAGTGAAATGGTATGTCTACTCCCATTTCCTATTTACAGAACGGTAGAGGAAAATTTCTTCACTTGCTTTTTCCAACACCTAGTTTTTCAGCTCTGAATAAACCAGTTGTTGAACTGAACCAAATGGAAATGAAGAAAATACTCTCCCTGCACTGAGTAAAGAAGCTTTAGTTGTGAAAAACTGGGTTATTACATTGACAAGTTCTGGTTCCTAGTACCCAAGCCAGGAATTTCATCCAGAACAGTGGGCTGAGAAGCTATAGAGCTTCCACAGAAAACATTTACTGCTTGGTATTAATTTTTATTTATGACTCTCTGTAGAAGGACATGCATTTGAATGAGGAGTGACATGCTGATCCCCTCATAGGTGGGCGCCCTACTTACCAAACTCTCTCTGATGTCCTCTTTCTGGCTAAGCGAACATTGAATTGTCTTCTCATAACAGCACAGATTCAACAGAAGGAGCAAAGAACATGCTTACCAGAGAGGAGCCTGTGGCCAATTATTTAGGACATTTTTTCCAGGGGAAAGAAAAGATGAACACTCCTTCCAGCAGAAAAGAGAACTGAAAATCTTCACCTAGACCTATGCCAGCCAGTGCAATACAGGAAGGAGACAGGCGGACTATGTCCACCTACCACCATATGCTTTGGCCAACCCCCACAAGGGCACCATGTCCCCTAAGACTGCTATCTTCCTACCTCAAGCAAAGATCCAACATACCACAAACAGCCCCAAATGAGACCTCAGACCCACCCCTTCATTCACCTTCCCCATCAGGTGATCAGCAGGAACGAAAACCCTTACTGCCTGTCTGCAGGACTGAGCTGCCAGGGTAAGGAGCAAGTAGCAGCTGGCAGCACTACACGACCTGGGGGATAGACAAACCTACACAGGCAGTTACTGTTCAAAGATAATTCTCCATGTGGAATTACTCACCTCAGTTCAGCTAAGCACCCCACACTCGCATTTAGACAGCTAACACTATGTACTGTCAAGCAGCATGTATGTAGCTGCTTGGGAAATCCTGAGGCCCAGCATTAAAAATCACAAACATGCAAGTAAATGCTGTGTTGAGGAAGAGAGTGACCTACTTTAAATGCACCGCAAAGCAAAATGAACATGTGATTTTCAAAGTAAATATAGCAAACACTCTGTACAACAAATGATTCTTTAGATAGACAGTTAAGAAAAAAAGGCCCTTAATTTTTTTTTTTTAAATATGGAGGAATGGAAGGGAATCTAACTGACATACTTTCAAAGTAAAAACAGTTTGAAACCTAATATGCAAAACTAATCCATTTCTATAAAACTACACTTACAAGAAACAGTTATCTGATTTCATCTACTGTTACCATTAAAAAGTAAATGCTGCTATGACAGCACTTGTAAATAGGATTGACAGGGTAAGAAATGTCATGCTACATACCGAGACTGTGAGTTCAAACCACACCTCAGATTCAAACTCTCTGCCTTAAGAACTCCTCAAGGAGAGAAACCACCTATGGTTCAGTTCACACTGTCCATTCAAGGTAAGTTGAAAGTCCCAAGCGTCTTTCAGTTTCAGGTCCTCAACAAGGACCGCACAGTTGAAAGACCAGTCCAGGAAGGAAAAAGTAACCCTGTAAGATCCTGCTGATCATCCTCATACAAAGAAAAATGCCTGTAACTTTTCTTGTTTTTTTCTTTTAATTTTATTTTTGGAATGGAAAGAAAGCCCTAAGGATTTGGTAGGAAATATTTCCAGCTGCTCTTGACCATTTAATAGATCTGCAAAATGCCTACAATAATTGATTTAGACAGTTTCAACTCAAATCATTCTGTATTTTGGCACAGTTCGGCATGAGATACTGCATGCTAAGTAAAACATTAATTAAAATTCCAGCAAAGAAAAAGTTCTTTTTTGTGATGTTGCCAAGTATCAAAAAAATTGTTATTGAATTTTTCCCACCTCAAAATATCACTATACTAATCTTTACTTTAGAAACTCTGTACCAAATGAAATAGAATATGTTATATAAGGCTAACAAAAGGTCTTAAGCTTTACAGAATATTTAAGTTTAGTACCTAATATTATTTAAATCCTTTTTCAAGATACTGTGAAAAATAAGCTTTTAACTGAAATTCACTCAGAACAAGATTCAAAAATTCACAACTCACCAATGTTGCCACCTTCAGAGAAATAACAAATACAGTTGGTAAAACAATGATGATCAAAATTTCATCTTTACAGCATTCTGAACTCCTGTTATATGGCACAGACAAAAATCATCCGGTCAGAAATGGACTAAAAGGAAGGTGCATTAGCCAAGCATTCAGTAAAACATAAAAACAGCTGCACTGGGTCAGATCAGAAGTCTGTCTAGCCCAGAACACTGTTTCTAACAGTAGCCAAACCCAGATGTCTCAAGAATACCAGAACAGAGCAAACCTATAGCAATACTGTCAAAGAATATTCTCATAACATTCAACAGTTTCTGGTTCAAGAATTAGTATCTTTGCATTTTATCAGTCTTGATGGATTTCCTCAATGTGAACTTGCCCAGTTGCCCCTTGAACCCATGTAAGCTTTTAGCATCCATAATATACAGTAGCCAGGAGTTCCACCACTTTGTACAGCTCCACACAGTACAAAATAAATAAATAAAGTCTTATCTCTTGTTGTTCATTTTTGAACTTGCTAGCTTCACCTGATGCCCTGTAGACCATGCATCAAAGACAACACAGCAGACAGACATCCCTAACCAGGGGTCCTGTGCCTCACATGACTTCACAGATCTCCATCTTAACCCCTCTAATAGGATTCACCGAGAAAGGAAAATAGACTAACATTTTACTTGGGGGATTTTTGAGCACTAGTGTGCAGTGAGTTGATATTTTCATAGACCTGCAAATTATAACTGTAAAGATTCAATCAGATTTCATTCTTTATGTGCAATACAGTGTTTCTCCCCCACCCCATGTGCATTTATTCACCTAAACTGAATTTCACCTGCTGTTTAAATACCCATACAGTCTAATAAGGTCTTTCTGCAATTCTTCATGGGCAACGTTGTCTTTAAAACTCTCAGCAATTTAGTAAGACCAGCAAATTTCACTATTCAATGCCTTTACTTCTGAGAACGTTGAGTAGCATGGACCCCTGTGGAACTCCACTGTCGAAAACTGTTTACTGCTACCCAAGCTTTTAGACACTTTATTTTGCTAGAGGACCTTCCCTCTCTTCCCAACAGCACCTCACCTGGTCATACAAACAAGATTTACTGGCTATAATGCTTCAGGGATCTGCCAGACATGCTTTGCAGAAAGGGCACTCCTTCCAAAGGGAATTCCCATACAACAACTGTCCATATGCAGGTCTTTGCAGTCTGACAAAAGACATCTTCCAATCCCTGTATTTGTTAAATATATTTTAGGATAACGTCTCCTGTTGTTTCCTTTAGAGTTATTTGGACTTCTTGCATCTTTTCAGCCTTTTTCAGCCTCATTCATACATTTTCACCATCAACCTGGGCAAGGAATATTTCTTCCAGAGGTACTCAAAGTCATCTCCAAAATTAAAAGGCTGGAGCCAAGGTTACCAAGAGAAAACAAAATGTAGAATGTGGTTTTATGTGATACTTATTAACTAAAAATGATTGTTGGATCTCTCTGTTAGATTTGCTAAGATATATCAGAGCTATGAGAGGGAGTCTGAGATACGCAGCAGCACCCTGGATGCTGGCTCAGAACGGATCTCAAAGCGTGAGCCTTGGGAGCTGAGGACCAAGATCTCATCATACACTTTAGTGCAATCTCCCCTTCGAGGTCTTCTCTCCCCCTTCCCTATCGCAGGGTCTTTGTTCAAGATGGTTCTTATTTCCTATCTTCTCTCTGCTTTTATTTTTAATCTGATTTCCTAGTTCTATCCAATAGCAGCACAGACTTAGTGACTTGCATCTCTACACTAGTTGGGTGTGGTTATCTTCCATATTCAAAGCTTTTGTTAGGGTTTCAGCACCTTCTACTGTCTCACCTTGCATGGTGAAATACTCCACTATACTGCAGCTTTCATTACCCTTTCCTCTCCCATGCAGGAAAATACACATTTTAAAGCCCTTTCCCAGGCTATGCAATAAATATATCATGTATCATCAATACAAACTGTTTGTAAATTAAGCCTACAGTCACTAGAATAAACGCTGAACAGGATTATAGAGAGACCACACATAACAGCATTAATACAGGTGACAGAATTGATATCAATTGTTTTTGTTCAGCAGTACACACTTTTGTGCCAATTTTGGACATTATACTGACGTGACAATATTTTCTACATTACACTTTTTATATGTCTGTGTAGGTGTACACTGAAGTAAAGCATAAATATAGTAAGGGTACATAAATCTATGCTTATTTAAATCTAGCTAGCATGAGTGGCAATAGCGGCAAAGAGGTAGTAGCAGACGCTTGAGACCTAGCCAGCAAGCCAAGATTGATACTACTGTATTTCTACAGCCTTTCCTGCCCCTACAGCACAGCAAGCACAGGTATGCTTTGTAGCAATATCTTTCATTGCACATGTCCTTCCTGCAAAAATACTGTACCAAGGCAACCATGTTATTACCTGCAAATTTCTCACTATCATCTAGGATTTTAACAACCTATCATTGTTAAAATTAACAACTGCTGTTACTAACTTTGCTATCTGTAAAGCCATCTATTGCAAGATCCTTGATAAAGCTTTACTTAGCTACTTTTTCTTTTTACATGCTATTTTCTACCCACAAATTCAGTATGAACCAGCCATCGTATTTGGAGAGCAAAAACTACATGTTAGATATAGGTAAAGGCATTTTATACCRGGTTTCAGTTTGAAAGAGATAAAATAAAAAAGGAACACATGGACCTTTAAGTTACCAGGCAGAAGCATCAGTGTAAAATTCATGAATGAACCTGTACAAGTTCACTCGTTTACACTGTGCTCCACTGAAAAGACATTGTTCAGAGAGGCCTATCTACGCACTGGGATCTTCAGCAGGGGTTTTGTCAGGGGAGGGTCTAAAGGTGCTGATATCAAGATAGCGATAAAAGGTCTTACATAAAATAAAGCTGTGAATTAGCAACATTTTAGTATTATCAAAGAAATCCTTAACATTCAGCTCATACAGTACTAGGTCTGCAGGTACATGGGAAGCCTGACTACAGTAAAACTGCTCATGTGGACAAGTGTTTACCAAAACGGACTGATAACTGTTCTTAGAAAAAAATCACTATTTCTTTGGAGGACTGGCAAAGCTTGCCTCCTACAAGGAACTACTTCCCATGGAAAACGGGGAGACACACATGCCGAAAAAGCGGCACACTTGTGTGATGCCGTTCGCACGAGCCAAAGTTTGTAGCCCCGGACATAGCGATGCCGCCGTAACGGGGAGGCGACGGCGACCCCGGCCCCGGCCGCCCGGCGCCGCGCAGCCCCAACGACCCCCCGCGGCAGCCCCCGGCGCGGCGCGGCGCTCACCGTCCCAGCTCGGACTCCAGCTCGAAGTAGTGGGCCAGCGTGTCCTTGTTGGAGCCGTCGATCCAGTAGTCGGGCGCGGCGCCGGCGGCGCGGCCGGCGGACGAGGAGCCGGAGGACGAGGTGGAGGAGGAGGAGGAGGAAGAGGAGGGCATGGTGACTTTCAGCATACCGGGACGCCTGCCGGGGGCTGCCCCCTCCTCCGCACCGGCTGCGGAGAGCAGAGCGACAAGGCGGCTGGCAGCGGCGGCACCTCACCTCCCTCCCCTCCTCTTCCTCCTCCCCCCGCCGTGCCG